>NC_037679.1:97545326-97556294 GCF_003255815.1 Theropithecus gelada | reverse complement strand
AAAAAAAAAAAAAAAAAAAAAAAAAAAAAAAAATCCAAAGGACTCTGAAAACAAAGTCTCTCTCTCTCTCTCTCTTTTTTTTTTTTTTGTAATGGGATTTCATTCTGTTGCCCAGGCTGGAGTACAATGGTGCCCTCTGCAGCCTCGACCTCCCTGACACAAGTGATCCTCGTGCCTCAGCCTCCTGAGTAGCTGGGACTACAGGTGTGTGTCACAACACCTGGCTATCGTTTTTTGTTTGTTTGTTTCCAAGTTTGGGACTAAAACTCAATTTGGCAGCAAAACCTGACCCGAACTGATGGAATTTGTCATCTTTAGTTATCCACTTACCATCAGATCAATCTGTTTAGCTGCAGAAATCTTAATGTTTGTTAATAGGGGGTTATCCTGGTCCATAAAGGGAGGAAGAGGAGGAGATATTACCTAATACTGGGTCCATGGACTACATAGCCTTAAAAAATCTATAAAATTTCAAAACACAGCTGGCTCCAAGGGTTATAGATAAGGGACTCTGGGTTTGATCTGAAAAGGGGTTCAGTTGGGGGGTAGAATTTTGATGTTTGGAAGGGATGTGGAGGGACGTTATGAAGAGGAAGCCTCACGCTATACCACCTTGGGTCTCGGTGTAAGTCATTATCAACCATTACATTTGCTTTAAAGCAGAGATGACTTGCATTTCTGATAACTACTTTCTCTTAATTCATGATTCACACACATTTGGAGGGCTGGGCTTTCTGGGTTTGGTTTTTTCCCCTGGTACCAATCCCCGCCTTTTCCCACAAATCACCTGACTTCCCCGAAAACTCAGAAACACGCCCTTTGGCTGAAAAATAGCATTAAGCAATCGGTGAAATTCCCCATTCCTCTTTTCCCGCTTGGAGCCCTGGATAGAGGCCTCTCAGGCCTGGGAGGAGGATGCTATCCTTGTTTCAAAAGCAGAGGGAGCTCCAAGATCAAGGCTGAGTTACTCTTTCCCTATGTCATGGGCTCCCAGCCCCCTCTGTTTAGATCAGGGAATTTCAGACATGCACACTCTTAGGAACAGAACCCGGACAGGGAGGCTGACCGGAGGTCCCTGCAGAGGGAGCGTCAAGGCCCTGTGCCGCTGTCCCCGGGGGCCGGAGGGGTTGCCCAGCATGCCCACTGGCCGGAGACAGGGGACTGACCCACTTGCTCCTACCAGCTTCTGAAGGTAAAATCCTGACAAACGACGAGCAGAGCTTTGATGCAGGAAGAAAGAAAGGCAGAGAACTTCACGTAGGAGGGCTTGGGGCAGTGATAGAGGGCTGACAAAGGCAACATAAAAAAAAGGCAGAATATAGGCAACCTATTTCTCTTAGGCTCACCCCATCCACCCCTACTTCACCCCCTTACCTACCACTGTTTTCAGGGTTAAAGCAGTTTTAGCAAGACTTTACTAGGAACTGTGGGGAGATAGCTTATATTTTCAGTAAGTTGGCAGGGGAGCGGGGGTGGCAGCAGGGACAAACCCCAAAGAAACTCTGGAAAACGAATGTAGGAAGTGTTTATGTTCCTTGTCATTTGGCTGTCCCTTTTCTCCTTCCTCACGCAACCCTGTCTCAGTGGGGCAGCACTTCCTTCCCAGACTGCTTGTTCCAAGGCCCCTGACTTCCCCTAGTGAAAGAAGCTCCTGCCTCCATCCGTGGGCGTTGGGAGCATCAACGGAGATGCACGCAATGATAAACAGCAGACAGGGCTGCTTGAGGAGATAAGGAGATCATGGTTAAAGAAGAGGGGCTGTCCTAGATGGATGGTCATGATGCGCGAAGACTGCTGAAAACCCGAGTGGAAATGGGAGCATTGTTCTTGAGGGCAGGAGAGAGACTGATACCGTCGGGGTGGGGCTGGTGGAGGACAACAGAGGAAGAAGAAAACTGGGAGAAAGTACTCGATTCCTTTGGAGAAAAATTAGGAGAAAGTCCAGAGAAGCAAGGAGGGAAGGATACAATTTAGTTATAGTCTAGAAAGTTAGTTGAAGTTGAACTAAGGGGGGTGTGAGGGGCCCGGTGCCATGCGGCGATGTTGGTGATATGGCGCTGTTTAACCTGTGTGTTATCCCTTTGAAGGTGACACTGAGCCCCAGGTGACGCCACACCACCAAAGAAGGTGCCTGTGTTTGTCAGACAAATACAGCCAGGCCTGCCACCCCTTAGGCTCCAAAGTCCCGAGGTCCAGAAAGCCAGGACCAAGAGACAGGCAGCTCACCAGGGCGGACGAATCGCCAGAGATGTGGTAAGTCATCAAGGGTCTCCAGAGGTTACACAGACTCTATTCCCTTCATCTTCTCAAGAAAAGTGCTCATGGGCCAGGCATGATGGCTCACGCCTACAATCCCAGCACTTTAGGAGACCGAGGCAGGAGCATTGCTTGAGCCCAGGACTTTGAGACCAGCCTGGGCAACATAAGGAGACCCTGTCTCTATTAAAAAAAAAAAAAAAAAAAATGAGCCCAGTGTGGTGCATGTCATCTGTGGTCCCAGCTACTCAAAAGGCTGAGGTAGTAAAATCACTTGAGCGCAGGAGGTCAAGGCTGCAGTGAGCTGAGATCGCACCACTGCACTCCAGCCTGGGCGACAGAGTGAGACCCTGTCTGAAAAAAAAAAAAAAAAAAAAAAGGGGGCTCTTATCTGAAGCCTGGGTTTTGGTTTGACCTGGGCCTTTTCTTTATTCCGACCTAAGATTCTCCCCCATGGCCGACCGACTGACTACCTCTATCTTCTTCCCTCTTTCTTCTGCCTCTGACAAATAGCGCTTTCTGTCCTAGGCTACTAGTGCCTGGGTCACCCGCCAATCTATGCCTCTTTTTTTTCAGGTGCATTATCCTGTTTTCCCTTTTGGCATGGGTTTATGCTGAGCCTACCATGTATGGGGAGATCCTGTCCCCTAACTATCCTCAGGCATACCCCAGTGAGGTAGAGAAATCTTGGGACATAGAAGTTCCTGAAGGGTATGGGATTCACCTCTACTTCACCCATCTGGACATAGAGCTGTCAGAGAACTGTGCGTATGACTCAGTGCAGGTATGTTATAAGCACGAAAAGAATAGAGAGAGAAGACCAGGGCTGAGGTAGTGGAATAAGGATGTGGGAGGGAGAGCCACCTGTACTCACAGTGAACTGAAGTCAAGTCCTAGGGGCATAAATGTTCTACTCTCTCTGTCCCTTCTCTTACCTCCATACCAAAATATTACCCTTTCCTAGCTTTTTTATTGTTGCTGTTGACTCTTCTCTTAGATAATGTCAGGAGACATTGAAGAAGGGAGGCTCTGTGGACAGAGGACCAGTAACAATCCCCACTCTCCAATTGTGGAAGAGTTCCAAGTCCCATACAACAAACTCCAGGTGATCTTTAAGTCAGACTTTTCCAATGAAGAGCGTTTTACGGGGTTTGCTGCATACTATGTTGCCACAGGTAAGGCTCACCTTTCTGCATGTGCCTTATTGACCCAGCTAAAAGATTAGAAGTGAGAAATCCGCTGAGCAACACGTTGAATGAGGATTCTGTTTGTAATTCATACAAAAAGTGTTGACTTGGCCTGGGTCCCTCCATAAATCACTTTTATGAAATTCAAATGCATGATCACATCTTAGTGGTGACGATGATAATGGTAATAACACATATTACATAATACACAGTAATTTATTGAGAGCCACTGTAAACTGGGTATGTGCCGGGGATTTTTCCTATTTTAACACAATCATCACTTGAACCCTTCAAGGTAGGTGTTATTTGCTCCATATAAAGATGAAGAAAATATAGACTAGGAAAGTTAATAACTTGCCAAGAATCACACGAGGAATGTGTAGTATTTAAACCCATTCAATATATGGCATTCAAACCTTCAAATTCTGGGTACTTCTGTATCTCTCTCCAGGTTAAAATGAAGCTAGGACATCTCATAAAGCCAAACTATTGTTTAGATTTGATAGAAGGACCAACATCATATAAAGCAATGAATGTACTGATTCCTCCCTGCAGAAGGCATCATCATGATGTTTACCTTGCAGAGCGTCATCCCTGGAGCTGAAACGCTCTGTACATGAGAAAAGTCAAGGATCTCTGACATTAAGAGCGCCCTAGGCCAGGCGTGGTGGCTCATGCCTGTAATCCCAGCACTTTGGGAGGCTGAGGCGGGTGGATTACTGGAGGCCAGGAGTTAAAGACCAGCCTCGCCAACGTGGTGAAATCCTGTATCTATTAAAAATACAAAATATTAACCAGGTCTGTGGTGCGTGCTTGTGTTCCCAGCTCCTCAGGAGGTGGAGGCATGAGACTTGCTTGAACCCGGGAGGTGGAGGTTGCAGTGAGCCGAGATCGCACCACTGCACTCCAGCCTGGGTGAGAGAGTGAGGCTATGTCACATACACACACACACACACACACACGCACGCACACACGAGCTCCCTTATAGCTGGTTCAACTCTGGAATCATATGTCAGGAGAGTAATATAGAATAATACTGGCCCGACATGCGATCCCTTGAGGGATCTTTAAGCAACAGGCCTTTCCTACTTTTTCTTACCCTTATGGTTTTAGGTTTAACCTCATTCTGCCTTCTTGGTGTTTGTTCTTGACCTCAGCCTCTCTCTACTCTTTGTAGACATAAATGAATGCACAGATTTTGTAGATGCCCCTTGTAGCCACTTCTGCAACAATTTCATTGGTGGTTACTTCTGCTCCTGCCCCCCGGAATATTTCCTCCATGATGACATGAAGAATTGTGGAGGTGAGCTTGGTGTTAAGAGGGTTGCATGTTCCCTGGGATTTGGAATGGCTGAGGCCCCAGAAAGGGCTTTGTCCACCCTTCCAACTTCTGTTAGGCCCAGCCTTCATTTGGCATTTATTCCTTTTTTATTTTAAAATTTACTTGTTTGTTTGTTTGTTTGTTTATTTATTTATTTATTTATTTATTTATTTTAAGAATTTCAGTAGTTTTGGGGGTACTGGTGGTTTTTGGTTACATGGATGAGTTCTTTAGTGGTCAATTCTGAGATTTTATTGTACCTGTTACCCGAGCAGTGTACACTATACCCAATGTGCAGTTTTCTCGCCCCCCTTTCAACCTCCTCCCACACTGAGTCCACAGAGTCCATTATATCACTCAGTATTGGCATCTATTCTTAGTTACTCATAAGCTGAGATGAAGCCACAAGAAGGGAGGAAGATAAGACTACAGGGTAAAGTTAGTTAATTGGAGAAAAGAGATAGATGTCTGTAAAGAGTCTACTGGGGGCTGTTCATAACCAGGAAAGGCTCCATCCTAAGCAGAGTGATGGAAACCTAATAGGACTTGGGTGTTCCTGCTGATATCTACTGCATGTGTAATTGCTGCATCCCTCCAGTTAGGGCGGGGATCTCTGGTTAGTTTGAATGGAGAACTGTCAGTTTCTGAGAGAAGGAATCATAGAATAGTGCAGGAATTCCTTTGTTTGACGCCGTATTTGATTCTCCCTTTCACTTTTTCTCTCTTAGTTAATTGCAGTGGGGATGTATTCACTGCACTGATTGGGGAGATTGCAAGTCCCAATTATCCCAAACCGTATCCAGAGAACTCAAGGTGTGAATACCAGATCCGGCTGGAGGAAGGGTTCCAAGTGGTGGTGACTGTGCGGAGAGAAGATTTTGATGTGGAACCAGCTGACTCAAAGGGAAACTGCCTTGACAGTTTAGTTGTGCGTGACGGTTGATTAATACCCCCACCCTCAACTTACACAAAGAGATCTCTCCCTGAAGACAAAGAAAAATTTTTTTTGAGACAGGGTCTTGCTCTTTTGCTCAAGCTGGAGTGCAGTGGTGCAAGCACGGCTCACTGTAGCGTTGACCTCTTGGACTCAAGCAAGCCTCCCACCTCAGCCTCCTGAATAGCTAGGCCCACAGGCGTGTGCCACCATACCCAGCTAATATTTTTATTGTTGTTTGTTTGTTTATTTATTTATTTATTTATTTATTTATTTACAGAGATAGGGTTTTGCTATGTTGCTCAGGTTGGCCTGAAACTCCCGACCTCAAGCAATGCTCCCACCTCAGCCTCCCAAAGTGCTGGGATTATAGGCGTGAGCCACTGCACTCAGCCTAAAGATAAAATTATCTTTTCTCCTGACCCTTATTTTCCTTCTTCTTATTTTATGTGACATTCAGTGCCTCTCTTATTTTTATCTCCCATCTTCCAATTTTACCTCTTTCCTTTAGTTCTTTCCCTCTTCTGATTTCATCATTTCGTTCAGTTTGTTGCAGGAGATCAGCAATTTGGTCCTTACTGCGGTCATGGATTCCCTGGGCCACTAAATATTGAAACCAAGAGTAATGTTCTTGATATCATCTTCCAAACTGATCTAACAGGGCAAAACAAGGGCTGGAAACTTCGCTACCATGGAGATCGTGAGTAACCTAGAAGTACCTCTTTGGTTGGTGATACCAAAGTCCCCAAACAATGTGGGATCAAAGCAGGTAGATGATCCAGGCACAATGGAAGTACCTGTGATCTCAGCTACCAGGGGAGGCTGAGGCAGGAGGATCCCTTGAGTCCGGGAAGTAGGAGTCTGAGTCCACTCTGGGCAACAGAGCAAAACTTTGTCTCTAAAACAAAACAAAAACAAAGCAACAATAATTTAAAAAACAGATAGATTGTTGTTCTGATAGTATCCTGAGATACTTCACTTCCTCAGGAAAATCTAAACCAGTCAATGGTTGCTAGGAATGCCTCAACCCCTAGTAATCCTTTAACTAGACCTGAGAGTGCAGACAGCTTGGGGGTGGTTAGTTGGTAATGCCATATGATTTTAGACATCTGCTGTATTGGAATGTTAAGCATCAGGAATGAGGACAACTGGATGATTTTAGAAAGTGTGAGAATGATGTAAATAGAATGAGAGTCTTCAACTATTTAGTAACGTTTTTTTCTTGCCCCAACTTCTGTTCTTTCAAGCAATCCCCTGTCCTAAAGAAGAAACTCCCACTTCTGTTTGGGAGCCTGCGAAGGCAAAATATGTGTTTAGAGATGTGGTGCGGATAACCTGTCTGGATGGGTTTGAAGTTGTGGAGGTAAAGTACCATCTTGGCTTCTCCCCAATCCCTGGCCCCAGATCAGGATGAGCAGACTGAAATTGTCCAGTTGTTTACCAACGTAAGTGTGTGATCAAGGTATAACGCCTTTCCCATAAACACGACAGCTTAAGATCTGTAGTTCTCCCTTGTGAGTCATGGAGCTCCCTGGCCAGCTTGGCATTCTCTCTCTGCCTTCAGTCTTCTTGGGGAAAGGGAGTTGACACGTTGGGGCAGAGCTGTCTGTCAGCCTCATCTCCTGGGTGCTTTGGGTCAGTCTGCTAAGATGTTCCCAAGCTTCTTGTGGTGAGGACTCCTCATTGATCCAAGGCCAGAGATCAATTCCAGTTTTGATTTTGGTTTCCCATATCTCTCTTCAGAAATAAGTGGTGATGTTTGTTATTCTCCAGGGACGTGTTGGTGCAACATCTTTCCATTCGACTTGTCAAAGCAATGGAAAGTGGAGTAATTCCAAACTGAAATGTCAACGTACGTGTCTCTTCAAAGTGGAAGTCTTTCTTTTTCTCTCAGAGAGAATGGAAAGATCAGCACATCCAAATTCAGATGCATGGTTTCCTCTTAGGCATGGAGGGAGTGGGTTGGGTTTTTGAAGGGAAGCCAGTCATGGAGGCTTTTCTAGTCCAGCCCCGAATCTGTTCCCAGGCCAACTAGATCAGCAAGTTTCTTTCCAAGAAAGGGGCTATGGGATAGGTCGAGTTAATAGCCCCATGTGGGTGCATTTGTGGCTTCCACTGGGCCTTCACCAATCACTGAGAACCAGGCTCTTCACTACGGCTTTCATGGGGCCATCTGAGTTGGTATCTCAGTGGGCCAGAGACCTGAGAATTGCCAGTTGGGGAGGATGGCCACAGAGAGGCTGGTGTGGGGAGGTTCATCCCAGGTGTGCCTGTGGATATGGGGTGGGGAAGCAGTGAGGATGAAACTGGCCCCATGACTCCTCCTTGGAGGAAGTGGCTGTCCTGACCATCACTCTCCTTCCTTCGTCTGGTAGCTGTGGACTGTGGCATTCCTGAATCCATTGAGAATGGTAAAGTTGAAGACCCAGAGAGCACTTTGTTTGGTTCTGTCACCCGCTACACTTGTGAGGAGCCCTATTACTACATGGAAAATGGAGGAAATGGTAGGTTTCTTCTACTGGAGAAGAGAGAGAGTGAGAAGGTGTTGGAGGGTGAATAGCATAATCTGTCTGTGCCAGAGAGAGTTTGGAGACAAATGAAGGCGATAGGACAGACATTGTTCATCCCCTTGGCTTCATCCAAAGATACAGTTTTCATATGGAGCAGGGCAGGCTCAGGGCAGCACCAGTCACAGGGAATCATAGAGGTCACCAGCTCAGCTTCACAGCTGCTGCAGGAATTCCCCTACAACATCCATTTCATGGGATTACCCACCTTTGGACCAGTTATTTCATGTAAAACCCACAGGAGCAATGCCTCCCTCTTCAAGACAGCAAGCTACACTGACTGGCTTTCTTGATGTAGAGGCTTTGGTCGTGCTAGATGAAGGGCTGGATGAGACACTATACATTCTCTGCATTGCTTTGTATTTTATTTTCCCACTTTCCCAATGCCTTCTTTCCTTCTGCTTTGGAGATGTTCCCTTTGTCTCCCCTGGTGGGCTAGAGGCCTGAGAGATTGTTTGGAGGAAGATATTTTTTTTCTGGCTGATTTAATCTGATTTACTACTTGAATCCCAGAGGAGCTGAGGCTCTGAAGGAATGGGGCGGGCTGTGGGGGAATGGAAGAGGGAGGGAAGATGCGGTAGTGAGTGTGGCCTGTGTTCTCTGTGCTATTCCAGGGCAGTATCACTGTGCTAGTAATGGGAGCTGGGTGAATGAGGCGCTGAGCCCAGAGCTGCCGAAATGCGTTCCAGGTAAGGAGGACCGAGGCTTGGGGAGAGATGATAGGCATGGGTGAATGGGAGTCACCTTCTGAAAGCAGCTGTAACCCTCTTGGGAAAGGACTGAACAGTGGCCTGCCAGAGTCCAGCTCAGTGAGGTGGCAGTAGCACTGTGCCGTGGGCTGTCGAGGCTGTGGGGAACCTCCTCAGCTACACTGAAGCCAGGCCGACTGCAAGGAAATATAAGCGTCAGCCAGCGACAGTTGGTGTCTGGTAATGTAGCTGCAACAAGAAGATACAGAACTGCTAAAAACAGGGCCTGAAAACTGAGAGTGAGTAATCAACATCCGGAAACAAGACTAGTTAAATAACCTAGTTATTATATTAAAAGTTTATATGGCAGCAAGATATCAAGGAATTCAAGGAACGAGGAAGATCAAAGTTGGGTAGCAGAAGGCTGGGTCAAATCCAGTAGGATGAAGACCATCCTGGTTGTTACTGAGAACTAAAGACCAAGTTTATTTGTTGTGTTTATTATCTCATTCATGTCCTTGTAACAGCCCCGTGAGCTAGGTGTCATTAGTCTTATTTGACTGGTCAATGGGTGGGTGCAAGTTCGCAGAGTTAGCGAGTTGCGAAGGCAGGCTTTGAGCCCAGGTGTGTCTAAGTCCAAAGCCTGTTGTGCTCAACTTGGAGTCCCTCCAGGCTGTCTAGCAAGGGATTTAGGTAAGCAGCTTCACTTGAATTCAGTTATTAGTATAACTGAATGGTAATGGCACCAGTCACTGGGAGTGAGAGGTCAAGGCCAAAGAAGGGACCCCCCTCTCTACTTCCTAGGCTGACCTGTGGTTTACTAGGAGGGACTCAGGTGCAACTAGGACTCCAGTAAAGAAGGCGATTAAAGTTTGATCTGGGCATCTGAAGAAGGCAGAAAGCTTCCCTCCTCCACCATCTGTGTGAGAAAAGGGTTTCCAGCCCTGGCTCTTGTTTGGGCGCTGGCCTCACATGCCGAGTTGGGAGGTGCAAGGGGGACCCCTGCCTCCAGAGGGGCTGTGGGTCACACTGTGGATAGCGTGAGGCACCAGTGCATCTGGACTCAGTGATTCACACACTGCCTCTGGTTAACTGAGCTCTGCCATGAGCCTGCTATGACATCGGCAAAGCAGGGTGTTTAGGTAAGACCAGGGTGGGTCAGGTATTGAACTTGTTGACCAAATAGGGTTGACCATTTTGTACTAGAGAACCCTGCAACCTAGCAGGTAAAATTCTTTGAGTGGTTGGAGGATTTGCAGGAAGCCAGTATCATTTCTTGCTCCTTCCCCGTGTTTTTTTTTTTTTATTTCTTCCTAGTCTGTGGAGTCCCCAGAGAACCTTTTGAAGGAAAACAGAGGATAATTGGCGGATCCGATGCAGATATTAAAAACTTCCCCTGGCAAGTCTTCTTTGACAACCCGTGGGCTGGTGGAGCGCTCATTGATGAGTACTGGGTGCTGACGGCAGCTCATGTTGTGGAGGGAAACCAGGAGCCAACAATGTATGTTGGGTCCACCTCAGTGCAGACCTCACGGCTGGCAAAATCCAAGATGCTGACTTCTGAGCGTGTGTTTATTCATCCGGGATGGAAGCTGCTGGAAGTCCCAGAAGCACGAACAAATTTTGATAATGACATTGCACTGGTGCAGCTGAAAGACCCAGTGAAAATGGGACCCACCGTCGCCCCCATCTGCCTACCAGGCACCTCTTCTGACTACAACCTCATGGATGGGGACCTGGGACTGATCGCAGGCTGGGGCCGAACAGAGAAGAGAGATCGCGCTCTTCGCCTCAAAGCGGCAAGGTTACCTGTAGCTCCTTTAAGAAAGTGTAGAGAAGTGAAAGTGGAAAACCCCAAAGCAGATGCAGGGGCCTATGTTTTCACTCCTAACATGATCTGTGCTGGAGGAGAGAAGGGCATGGATAGCTGTAAAGGGGACAGTGGTGGGGCCTTTGCTGTACAGGATCCCAATGACAAGGCCAAATTCTATGTAGCTGGCCTGGTGTCCTGGGG
>NC_037679.1:97473245-97545316 GCF_003255815.1 Theropithecus gelada | reverse complement strand
CAGAGCTGAGGACAGGACGGTGGGCCCAGGGTGAGACCACCCACATGTGTAAAAGAGCCCTGGAGCAGGAGGCAGGAGATTGGGGTCCTAGTCCCTGCCGTAGAAAATCACTATGTGATGTTGATGAGTCACGACATCTCCACCCTGCCTTTCCAGTTCCTTCAGCTTTCTTGATTATTGGACGAGGGCAATNTGGAGGGGTTCAGCACTCTTGCCATGTGGGCAGTGGCCATGGCAGGGGACGAGATGGCCATACCGTTGGGCATCCTCCTCCTCTCTGCCCACTGTGGACCTCACCGACATGTTCTCAGCAGGGGTGCCTGGGTGGGGAGGGCGGCCTTTGCAGCTGCTGCATTGGGTCACTCCCCAGGGCAGTGTCCAGTCCAGAGGCCACCACACTCCCCTCACACTCCCCTTCCAGCCTCCTCCCCTGCTCTTCCAGGAATAGGACTGGCTTGGGACAAGTTAGTGGAGGGTGAGGGTTTCCACCCGTGGGTCTCTGAAAGGGCTCCCACAGGTTCAGTAAGAGCGTCTGGGAGAGACCATCTGTGGCGTGTGAGACACAGGCAGAGTGTCCCCTCCTGGGCAGGGGGTCCCCTCCTCTCGCTGCTTCCTGCCGTGAGCCCAGAGGGAAGAAAGGACCATGGCATGGGCTTCTATGTATAAGGTCTCGTCTGGTCCTTAGGAGGAGGGACGGGGCGTGTGTTGTGTGTGTCCATGTGTGTGCACAGTGGGATTGATGAGAGAAGAGTGTGTGAAGAGAGAAGGGTGTCCCTGTCTCCCTGAATTGCCTCCTATGTCCTGGCTTCTCCCCTGGCTTCTCCCTCCTGCCTGGGTGCCCATCACCCTTGCAAGGCCCGTGTTGAATCCTGGGCTCTCCTGACAGCGTCTTCGTGCACTGTGTGCAGAGGGAGGCCGCGTCACGCACAGCAGGGAGGGGAGGGTTTTCTGTGGAGTGGAGGGGGGACCATTCCCGGAGGAATGTTGGAGGGAATGAACTATTTGCATAAACAAAAGATCTGAGTTTCCACTTTAATTTAGTTTTGGTTTTGAAATCCCTGTCGGTGGTGCCACCTGCTGGTCTATGAGGGAAAGGGCTAAGAAGACAGGAGTCTGACTTTTTAGGGCCAGGGGAGCCTTTGGTTGGAGACCCAGATGCCTCAGTCTCTGAATCTGATCAGCTTCTCCTTCCTTCCAAGACTTTCCTGGGGGGCTGCTGCTGTGTTTACAAGGTTCCTACCAAAGCAGTGGGAGACCACAGGTTGTGAATTCTCTTTTCTGGGCTGTCCTTTCCCATGACCCCGTTCTTCTTGCTGTCATTCAGCCCACAGCCCTGGTTCAAGAATGGCCCGGGTTTCCATGCCCACGATGTAATGATAGGAACACTGGGGCAGAGGAGGGCACGTGGGAGTGGGCAGAAGAGAGAGGAGCTTGGTTGCCTTGGGGCCCTGGCCTGCTTTAGCGGTGAATGACACGTGGACATAGAATAGGGATGGCCATGTCAGGGCAGCCCTAAATCAGCCCTGGGTTTGAGACCCTCTGGGGCGGCTGCGGAGGGGGTAAAATGTCCCCATCTCCTCAGCATCTGCTCAACACAACTGCCAGGGCTGAAGCCGAGGGTGCGGGTGTGGAGCAAGAGGCACTTGGTTTTTCTGAGATGGAGCCAGGCCCCTGGGAGGGAGGAGGGACCCTAGACTCTCTTGTCCATCAGGCCATAGTGTCCCGCTTTAAAAATTTTGCTCTTGGCCGCGTGTGGTGGCTCATGCCTGTGATCCTGGCACTTTGTGAGGCCAGGGTGGGAAGATCTCTTGAGCCCAGGAGTTCAAGACCAGCCTGGGCAACATAGTGAGACCTTATCTCTAAAAGTTAAAACAAATAAAAACCAATTTCACTGTTTTTGGAAGGCTTTCTTCATCAACTCTCCATGGCACCAAATATCTGACGGCACTTTACCCCATAGAGGGGCTTGGGCTGCAGAGCAGGCCTCTGTGTTCTTAAGCCTTTGTAGGCTGTTCTGCTTGTTTCCCTTATTAGATTAATCCCTCCAACCTCCACCCTTCTGCCCCCAACCCCGTTCATCCATTTTTGGGCTACCTGTTTAATGGCAAGGCACTTTCCCAGGCAATAGATTGCAAGAATTCACAGAGCTGATGCAGTTCCCCATCAGGCAGTGACCAAGTCATCAGTAGTTAGACAGCAGGCACACAGAAGGTGCAAGATCCACCAACGCTTCGAGGGTTTCTCCAGCAGGCCTGTGTGTCACAGCTGAGGACTGAACCTAATGGAGGGCTGGTCTGTGATGCGATCAGGATATGAACCACAGCCTTGTTAGGTCAGGAAAGACAAAAGATAGGGGAGAAGGAAAAGGACTAGATCAGAGGACGAGAAGGAAGGGGAATCTTGTCTAACAAACTGCACATTAATATCCTGGCAGCAGCAGTGTTGTGTGTGTGTGTGTGTGTCTGTGTGTGTATGCAGTATATGTTGATAATGGAGGCAGAGGGAACAGGTAAGGAGGTAAGTGTTAGCTGAAGCTCTTCCATCCATCCCAGGGAGTCTCAGTTCTGCCTTGGCATTGTGCAACATGCTTGGAGAGCGGCAAACCTGGACGTCATTAGCTCAGTCCCAGCCCTGTCTCCACTCTGTCCAACCATTCAAAATAACATTTACTCACACATTTTTGTTATGTCCTTGACTTATACCAAGAAGGAAAAAAATGCATATGAATGTTGCTGCATCTGTTTTAAAACAAGTATTGAGGACCTTGTCTGTTACAGTGTTTGTTCCTCTAAGGATTTGATTCTTGGGAAAAAGATTTCTCTCTTAAAGTGGTGGTAGGTTTTCCTCTGTGGACATGTCTCTATCGCTAGTTCATCCATCTCCATCATCTCTCTCTAACTTCTCTCTCTCTCTCTCTATCTCATTGTCTATATCTCTATCTCTAGACCTAGAGACAGCGATGGAGGTGTAGATATAGATCTAGACGTACATATGTAAATATAGGTGTATATATATATATTTTTGCCTTGGTACAGAGAAACGCATATCATTTTTTCAATCATAAAAAATTAGTAAAATAAAAATGTTTTATGTTAATTAAACAAAATTCAGCAAATAGAGAATAGTGGAAAACCAAACAGCAAAAATCTTAATAAAACCACCTTTGTTTGGTATTTTGAGAGAATTATTATTATATTTTTGGAGATGGGGTTTCACTATGTTGCTTAGGGTGACCTTGAACTCCTGGGCTCAAGTGATCCTCCTGTATCAGCCTCCTGAGTGGTGGGGACGATAGGTGTGCATCGTCCTTTTGGGAATATTTTAAATAATCTCTTGTACTGTGTGTGGGTGTTAAAAACGGAAGTAACCACATGTATGCACAACTTTGAATCCTGCCATTTTTTTTAGAGATACATTTAACCTTTGATCATAGTAGCAACGTGACTCTTGATGCTAACAAATTATCTGTCTCTCTTTTATTGTGTTTATTTTCTATTTCCATTGAATAGTTGTATTTTGTGTCTTTCACTGTAAATCACCTCCAATTATTTATTTATTTATTTATTTTTACTTTTATTTGTTTTAGACAGAGTCTTGCTCTGTCGCCAGGCTGGAGTGCAGTCGCACGATCTCGGCTCACTTCAACCTCCACCTTCTGAATTCACGCCATTCTCCTGCCTCAGCCTCCCAAGTAGCTGGGACTACAGGCGCCCACCACCACACCCAGCTAATTTTTGCATTTTTAGTAGAGATGGGGTTTCACTGTGTTGGCCAGGATGGTCTGGAGCTCCTCACCTTGTGATCTGCCCACCTCGGCCTCCGAAAGTGCTGGGATTACAGGCGTGAGCCACCGCGCCCGGCCCATCACCTCCAGTCTTTACTAAAAATTAAAGCGTTGGTCCTCTCAGGTGGAGCAGTTCCCTTGATGATGGAGGCACAGGTGGGGTGTCCGCGGGAACTTCAGTCCAGTGCTGGGCTCACCTGGCTTCTGCAGGAGATGGGGCCATCAGGAAAGTGTGAGCCAGAGGACGCCATTTTCACAGAAGCAGGAATTCCCAGGGAGGGCCAATGGTCAGGATGTGGGGACTGAGTGACACAGCAGGTCAGAGGAGAGTTGAGAAGTATGGTGGCACACTGGGAAGAGCACAGTCTCTGCAGTCACATACCAGCTGAGGGACTTGGGCAAGTCCTCTATCCCCTGAGCCTCAGTTTCCTCATTTGTCATACATGGATAACACATCCTTTGCAAATATGCTATGAGGATTCAGTGAAATAACAGGTGAAGCACCTGGCATATAGAGGACCTAAAATAAAAAAGGAGCTATTTCTATAATTGCATCTTGGAGCTGCAGAATAGCTTGAATTTGAAGGTCAACTAAAGGGTCTTAGGAACGTTTCAGAAATGAAATGCAATGAAAACCCCTTCCTCCATACTCTCAAAGCAGGTGAGAAGGTGGCTCTTCCATAGGTGAGTATCAAAGCTGTGTCAACACATGAAGGATTGGGGATTCTAAGGAATTCAAGGTGAAAGTTGCTGAGATGTACAGGCTTCTCTGGGCATGGTGCGCGTGCACAGGGAGGTGAAGGGCGAGAAGCAGCGGTCTTTGGGACCTGCTTCCTGTCTGGGACGGTGCAGGCTTGCCGGGTGGGGGTTTCTCCTGCAGTGGCTTGGTGCAACAGTGATGTGAATAGGATTTCCCCGACTCCCCCACCCCCACCCCCCACCACTGCCCCAGGGTTCAGTCTCACTCCCAGCCCTCTCTTGGCTGGGGCCTGCACTGTGCTGGTCAGTCACTGTTCAAGCACCCCAGGGTCAGTTCTTGCCGTTCATCACTCCCTTGATCCAGTCCACGTAGCTGAGCACTTTGGTGTAGAAGTCATACCCTTCGCCACATCCTATGCCCCAGGACACAATGCCCGTGGCCACCCAGTGATGGGCACGATCGTCCCATACCACATAGACGCTGCCACTGTCCCCCTGGCAGACACTGTGCCGCTGCGTCTCGTCCCCAACACAGAACATATCATCAGAAAACACCTCGGGCCTCTGTCTCTTTCGGAGCCAGGCCTCACAGGCCTCCCTGGGAGCTACAGGCAGCCTGGAGTATTTCAACTCAGTAGTTAGCCAGCCCATCTCCACGCCAAACCCACTGACGTAGCCCAGCAAGCCGCTGCGGTAGAGGGTCTCATTATCGGGCAGACAGACCGGGAGGACGTTGGGGCCCAGCGGGATGCTGTGCTGCAGCTCCAGGAGGGCGATGTCCCCGCTGAAGTTGTGGGACTCATTCTGACGGTAGTCGGGGTGCACAATGACACGGCGGACAGGGTGGTTCCCCAGTTTCAGCATCTCATCTATGGCTGTGTGGCCCAGGAACACATTCACGCTCCGGTTCTTCCTGAGAGAAACACTGTCCTTGGGGTAGATGGTGTGGGCAGCAGTGAGGATCCATCTGTCACCCAGCAGGGCCCCGCCCCCACGGCCATGGATACTGGTGAAGGCTTGCCAGGGGAAGTTGCCCAGCTTAGCTCTGGAAGAACGGAGGGTCGTCTGATTCTGGGCAATGGGGGTGACTGGCCGTCCGCAGACTGGGAGAGAGGAGGGGTAGGGGTGACAGTCAGCAGCTGCATCTAGGCACATTGATTGAAGACCTACTTCTCTGAAGTGCTGTGGTAGGGGATGCGTGAAGAGGCTCTGGGATAAGGACTCTTTTTTTTTTTTTGAGACCGAGTTTCGCTCTTGTTGCCCAGACTGGAGTGCAGTTGCGCGATCTCAGCTCACTGCAACCTCTGCCTCCCAGGCTCAAGCAATTCTCCTGCCTCAGTCTCCCGAGTAGCTGGGATTACCGGCACTGACCACCACACCCGGCTAATTTTTGTGTATTTTTATTAGAGATGGGGTTTCATCATGTGGGCCAGACTGGTCTGGAACTCCTGAACTCAAGTGATCCACCTGCCTCGGCCTCCCAAAGTGTAGGGATTACAGGCATGAGCCACCGTGCCCGGCCGGGATCAGGAGTCTTATACTGATGCAGACCCACAGTGTAGACCATGTGGGCAGACACGGGCAGGTAATCAACGCCAAGTGTACGGGGCACCCATCCTGCATGGGACTCAGGACAGTGGACTGAGGGTAGAGAGCAGAGATGAGCACATGTTTGGGGCTGGTTCTGCAGGGCTCTCCTTCCTGCCTCCTCAGAGGCATTAAAGCAATTCCTTTGGATCATCCTGGGCCCCCATGCTACAGGCAGAGTCTGTTTCAGTGCTTCCTGCCTCAGTTTTGTGTCACTTCCTCATTTGTAACATCTCCCACTACCACCTGCCCTCCAACCCATCCCCAAAGCACCATGAGCCTTCAGGCTACCCCTAGAGTGTTCCGTGGATCAGACTGGGTTAAGAAGGCAATGCTTTCATTCAAAAGTGTGGATCTCCAAAATGGTGGACTTGAACCCTCATGTATAGCTGGTGAGATGTAAAATGGTGCTGCTGCTGTTGAAGACAGTTTGGTGGTTCCTCAAAAAGTTAAATAGAATTATTATGCAATCCAGCAAGTCTACTCCTAGGTATATACCCAAGAGATTTGGAAATATATGTTGATACAAAAACTTGTACACAAATGCTCATAGAAGCATCATTCATAAAAGGCAAGAAATAGAGACAACCCAAATGTCCATCAGTTGAATGAATAAACAAAATGGTGTATCCATAGAAAGGAGTATTATTTAGCCATAAAAATGAAATACTGATGGATGCTATAACAGGAATGAACCTTGAAAACATTACACTAAGTGAAAGAAGCCAGACAGAAACAGCCGCATATTATATGATTCCACTGATACAAAATCCACAGAGGCAAATCCATAGAGACAGAAGATAGATTAGTGGTTGCCAGGGGTGGGGCAGTGAAGCGTTGGAGGTACTGGGCTTTTTTGAGGAGGGTGATGGAAATGTTCTGGAATTAGTGGTAGTGGTTTCACTACATTGTGAACACACTAAACATTACTGTATTGTACTGTTTAAAGTGGTTAAGGCTGGGCGCGGTGGCTCACCCCTGTAATCCCAGCACTTTGGGAGGCTGAGGCCGGTCGATCACCTGAGGTCAGGAGTTGTAGACCATCCTGGCCAACATGGTGAAACCCCGTCTCTACTAAAAATACACACAAAAAAAATGAGCTGGGCATAGTGGCAGATGCCTGTAATCCCAGCTACTCAGGAGGCTGAGGCAGGAGAATCGCTTGAACCCAGGAGGTGGAGGTTGCAGTGAGCCAAGATTGCGCCACTGCACTGCAGCCTGGGCAACAAGAGGGAAACTCCATCTCAAAAAAAAAAAAAAAAAAAAAAAGTGGTTAAAATGGTAAATTTTGTGCAATGTGAATTTTAAAAATTAACTTTTAATTTTTTCTTGGCAACTACAGATTTTGAGAAGTTCTGTAATTTTTTTTTTTTTGAGACGGAGTCTTGCTCTGTTGCCCAGGCTGAAATGCAGCGGCACAATCTCAGCTCACTGCAACCTCCACCTTCTGGGTTCAAGCGATTCTCATGCCTCAGCCTCCTAAGTAGCTGGGATTATAGGCACACACTATCATGCTAATTTTTTGTATTTTTTTTAGTAGAAACGGGTTCTTGCCATGTTGGCCAGGCTGGTCTGGAACTCCTGATCTCAGGTGATTCACCCGCCTCAGCCTCCCAAAGGCTGGGATAACAGGCATGAGCCACTGCACCCAGCCGTGAATTTTATCTCAATAAATTTTTTAAAAAATGGTTGACTTTCTGGCACTGGGTGGCATCTAGGTAGGGAGATGTTTTAGGAATAGAGAGCCTGTCAGTAGATCCTTAAAACACATGGCACAAAACGGGTTTTCTCTTAGTTCAGCTTGTTGGTTTCTCTTCCTCCTTTTCTAGTCCATCTTATTAACTTCCTTCATGCTTTTCCTCAGATATATCTTGACCTCTGAAGAATGAGGAACAAGCCTCTTCTTTTCTGGGCCTTGTTGATTGCCCTGTTCTTCCTCACCTTCTGCTTCTTATCTTCCTTTCTATTCTAAGGCTTTCCTTTAACCCCTGTGTCCCGTAGGTCCCAGTTGCAGCTGCGACTTGTGGGGGGAATGGTGCTGGCAGGTGGCTACTCACCAGGCATACACTGAAGAACCTCCTCCCCATCCTGTCTGTCCTTCCAGGTCCCTGGGTTTGTGCCGGTGAGTGTCCCTGAGGCGCAAAATGAGGAGAGGCAAAGAAACAGGCTCAGAGTTGAAGCTGCTGGCAAACAAACCAGGCGCTCAGAGGCTGGCAGGCGTTTGGGTGGGAGTGAGGCAGATGGAAGCCACCTCTGAGCAGGTGGGGACTCACCTGCCGCCGTGGCCTGATAATAGGGCTCCTGGCAGTGGTTCTGGACCTTGGCGGGGTTGTCTCCAGGTGCGCTGATGGCCTCAGAGCCCCTGCTGGCCTCGCTGATGGGCTGACTATAGTTCACAGCTATAGGAAAACAGCACCTAGCACAGATTTGCCAACTGGCAACCCAGGGGCTGATTCTGGCCCATGGCTATACTTGGTTTGACTTGCACAGTGATTTATTTTTTATTTTTACTTTTAGTTTTTTAAAAACATTTGAGTTAGTTTTCCCTGATCAGACTGTCAACACTCAAAGAGTTTGAAGGTAAGTGTGACAAGCAGGGTAGGGGGAAACAGGCACTTCCATATATGTTTGGTAGGTATGTAAATTAGCAAAACATTTTTGGAGAAAATTTTAGCAATATCAAAATTTAAAATGCAAATATTTTTTAACCTACTACTCCATTTCTAAAAATTTAGTCTAAAGATATTCTCACACATGCGCTCAAAGACACAAATGCAAGGATATGCACAGTAGCACCGTGTGTGGCAGCAAAGTATCTATCAGGAGGGCTGATCGAATACGTTATGACACATCAGTCAAGGGGATTTTATGTGGTCAATAAAAATCATGCGTTCGCCGGTGCGGTGGCTCACGCCTGTAATCCTAGCACTTTGGGAGCCTGAGGCAGGCAGATCACCTGAGGTCAGGATTTTGAGACCTGGCCAACATGGTGAAACCATTACTAAAAATGCAAAAATTAGCTGGGTATAGTGGCATACCTATAATCCCAGCTACTCAGGAGGCTGAGGCAGGAGAATCACTTGAACCTAGGAGGCGGAGGTTGCAATGAGCAGAGATTGTGCCACTGCACTCCAGCCTGGGTGACAGAGCGAGACTCTGTCCCAAATAAATAAATAAATAAATAAAAAATAAATGAGTTAATGCTGACCATATGGAATGGGATGATCTTTAAGATATATTATTCAGTGGGAAAATGCCAAGTTCAGAACACTTACAATACAGACACACACAGTTTATCCTCTTCCTAGGAAGAATATCTAGGAAATGGAGAACACAGTTGTTTCTGGGGAGGGCAGCTAGGAGTTAAGAGCCAGAGATAGAGGAAGACTTACTTTTTAGCATACTTAAAAAATGGTATTTTATCATGTGCACCCTTCCTTCCCTCCCTTCCTCCCTCCCTCCTTCCCAGCCTCCTTTCCTTCCCTTCCTTCTTTCCTCCCTCCCTCCCTTTATTTCTCCCTCTCTTTCTCTCTTTCTTTCTTCCTGTCTCACTATGTCTCCCAGGCTGGAGTGCAGTGGCATGATTACGGCTGACTGTAGCCTCAAACTCCCTGGCTCAAGCAATCCTCCCCCTCGGTCCCCAAGTAGCTGGTATTACAAGTGTGCACCACCACGCCTGGCTAATTCTTAATTTTTTTGTGGAAACGGGGTCTCACTATGTTGCCCAGGCTGGTCTCCAACTACTGACCTCAAGCAGTCTTCCAGCCTTGGCCTTCCAAAGTGCTGGATTACAGGCATGAACCACTGCCTCCAGCCAGTATTTGTCTTTCAAAACCAATCTGAGTCATCATTTGAAAATTTATAATTTTACTTAAAAACCCGGATTTTTGGCATCTCTTTAAAAATGAGATGATCTGCAAACACCGGGCCTATAAATCTGTGCGGAAACCACCACTGGGGCTGGGCAATGGCTGTCTCTTAATAGGGTTGCTTGCCCGCAGGGGCAGGGCTGGGGTCCAGCCCAGGTGTCCCTGAGTCACCTCAGCTGTCACTCAAGCTTCCACTTAAGGCTTGAAGATACCAGGGTCATGGCTGGGGACAGAGGCTCCCTCCCTGCACCCCCAGGAGGGACACTCACCCACGGTTTGGTAGAGGGCCCGGAAGCCCTTGTGGAGGTGGACAGTCTTGTTCTCCGAGGAAGGCTGTGTGCGGAAGGTCAGCCGCAAACTCCTCCCTGAGGATACAAACTCCCTCTGACCAGGGGGCCTGCCCAGAGGGGAGTCTTGCTGACCACAGAACTGGCTTGGATCCGACCCGCTGGCTGAGATCTGAAAGCAGGAGGAGGAGTGAGGCTGCAGATAGGTGTGGGGTGAACCTGTGCTGCTGCCATCACAGGGGCACATCCTCGGTGTGACTGCAGCCCCATCTAGACGGGCCGTGCCCCTCTGGGGCTCAGAAGGCACCTCACAGAGGCTTCCTCAACTAGCTTCTGGTTCCATTATTGACTCCTGAGTTTCTTCCAGACATGGCCGCATACTATAATGTTTCTTTAGCCTACCATAATTATTTCATACAACCCATTATATTTTCCTTCTTTTAAGAAGTTCCTTGGGAACCCCAGGGTTCCCATAAGAGTCGCTGGATTATAAACTCTAAGATGTCAAGGACTAGTTCTGTCTTTTTCACCACTGAGTTCCTGGTGCTCAACGTGGTACCTATAGCACCACAGCTTTGACTCAAATGAACATAGGCATAAGCCCCTGCCATCCAGCTTCTCCTCCATCCCCAAGCCCCATCCCATCACCTTCCACTTCTCTGAGTAACTTTCTCTGGCCAACATCTGTGAAGCAGTAAGACCCTCTGCAGAGACTGAGCCTCTGGGGTCCCTGCCTTTTCCTGCCCCTCCTCTTACCCCATGCACTTTGTAAACGAAGCTCTCACAATGTATGAAAGCCTAAGGACACAGGTGTCCACAGTCCAGGTGCACTGGATGGTATTGCTTCACCTGGCAGGTTGTCTCTGTTTCAATGCCCTTTGACTGTCTCACCTCTGCTCAAATCCCTTCCTGTGGGTTCCTCAACTCAAGGAAAGGGCGGCTTGGAGGGAGTTCCTGGGCCATGCTTCCTGCTTCATCTCTGTTCCCGGTACACAGCTCACTGCTTGGCTCATTTTAGTTCTGGTTTTCATACTGATCCATATATCCCAGGTTTTTGCTAGCTCTCCATTCCCTCATTCTCCACAAGTCCCAAATTCATTCAAGACTTCATCCAGACCATGTCATTATGATCAGAGTAACTGGGTAAAAGTTGCGATGAAGAAAATTTCCAAATCGCCCCAAATACCTTGCTCAGACAAATCCCAGTACTGGTCTTTTGCTTAGAATATCAACAAATGTAACTCCTGGCATTTAAGAGGCCTGCCTTTTGGGGAAGAAGCAATTTGATATAGGAAATGGTGCTCAACTGCTCTACTTGGTTGTAAAACCCTCCAGTTTTCCTTTTGCCCTTTTCCCTGAATTGTTAGCTAAATACAATTGCTTAGGATTCTAACTGGGAAAGTAGAGTGGACACAGGACGGAGTCCTAACACCCTTAAATTCTAGACTTTGCTACTAACTCCATGTGCAAAATGGGGAGTTTCTGAAGCACCCAAGATCTCAGTTTCCTCTCCTATATAATGGTCTGTGTGGCCTCTTCCAGCATGTTCTATGGCATCTTCCAGAGTCCACACTAAGAGCAGTGGTGAGGATGGATACTCAATACCTGCTCCTTCAAAATTCATTCTGCTGTGTGTCCCGCACACACATAAGCTTGCATTTGATTCACTCTTTCACTTATTCCTTTAACACATGCACTGTGTACTATGTGTAATACACTGTGCTAGGTGCTGGGGACACAGATATGACAAAGGCACAGTTCTGCTCCTGAGGAGCAGTGGCTGAGGACACTGACAAGTAAAAAATAAACTAGATGATAGTGTGCTGAATTCTGCATTTGAGGGGTGTGTGTGTGAGACTTACTCTGGGAGGAATCCTATTTCTGATCTTGAAGTTTCTCAATGACAAGAAAAGAGGCCAGGATTAAAAATCTCTGTGATTTAAGAGGAACGGGACTCATGGTAGGTGCTCAACAGACACAGGCTGAATTGAGCAAAGTATCATCCCTTCTGGTTAAGTCTGAAGCAATAAATGCACGCACGTATCTCCTCTCCCACCTCAAACCCCAGTCATATGACAGCAAAGGGATAAAATGGTACACATAACCAAGGACAAAAAAGGGAGAGAGAGGATGACAGCAGATGAACACACTTTGGAAGATGGAGTGGAGATGCAAGTGATAACTTGAGTTTGCAATGATGGGAGCCAACATAAAGCAAGCAGGTTCTCATCACAGAACCAGGGTAAGTTTTAAAAATTGGGGCAATCAAGATAGGGATGAGGGAAGGACTGACACAGGGATGGCAGACGGGAAGCCTGTGAGGGAGACCACAGAATCCTAGAATCTCTGTGCACCCAGGCAACTCCCTCGGGCCCACCCTGGAACAGGGCATGAGCTTAACGAGAAACCCTGGACTTGAGGCCCCATGGCACACTTGACAGAGGGGGCGAAGGTCAGTGCAGCAGGTCCATGAATAACATTGTTGTTTCATTATGACACTGATGAGAAAAAATATCGGCTCCTGTCTGGGGCCACTGTCTGGGTGAAGTTTGCACATTCTTCCCAGGTCTTCAGTGGTTTTCTTCAGGTCCTCTGGTTTCCTCCCACATCCCAAGCTGTGCCTGTTGGGTGACCTGGCATGTCCCCACGGCCCCACTGTGAGTGAGTATGAATGTGTGTGAGTGCGTCCTGAAACAGGATGCTGTCCTGTCCAGCACTGATTCCTGCCTTGCATCCTGAACTGCTGGACCAGGCGGTGGCCACCCGTGACCCCAAACTGGAATAACTGGGTAAATAATCTTACTCATTTTTACTAAGCTTTCTTACATGTAGGCATAGTTCACATGTATTTCAATATTTAATATTAGAAGTGTTTGGGGTCTTTATTTAGGTGTTTGGTGATGTTTCTGTGATCAGTAATTGCTGCAGGTACTTCACTCTTGTCTATATCAATGGCCAAATTGGTTTCATTCTATGTTGTTTCTCTTAAAGTCATACTTGCCAAGAACCTATGGATGATATTAAGTGAGGACTCACTGTACCAAAAACAGAAGGATTAAGTGAAAGTCTACCTGCCAAACAGTGAGCTGCAGCTCCCTCCACCAGGCCCTTCTCTCAGCTTGTTGACCAGAATGCTAGGGTCCCTGAGCTGGAGACTGCAGGAGCTCTCTCAGGGGAAAATGGCTGTCCCCAAATAAAATGCTTTTACATCCTGACAGTTGGGAGGCCCCCAATGGCACATCTAGGTCACCCTGCTGATAACCCTATTTTCAAACCTATCATTTGACAAATTTTTAGCTATCTACACAGAACTTCCAATTAGTATTTTAGTGCTCCACTCTTTTTTTTTTTTTTTCCTTGAGACAGAGACTCACTCTGCCCCCCAGGCTGTAGTGCAGTGGCCTGATCTCGGCTTACTACAACCTCTGCCTCCCGGGTTCCAGTGATTCTTACGCCTCAGCCTCCCAAGTAGCTGGGATTACAGGCGTACACCACCATGCCTGGCAAATTTTTGTGTTTTTAGTAGAGACGGGGTTTCATCATGTTGGCCAGGCTGGTCTCAAACTCCTGGCCTCAGGTGATCTGCCTGCCTTGGCCTGCCAAAGTGCTGGGATTACAGATGTGAATCACCACACCGGGCCTTAAATATGAATGGACAGCCAAGTATTATCAGACATTGTAGGAAAGTCTCTAACACAAAAAGCAGAGACCAAAACAAACAAATGGCAAAAAGGAACTTGGATGAAACAGACCTACTATAGATAACAGAAGAAACATTTAAAAATAATCCCAAAGGAGGGAAAGGAGTTGATATTGCATCAATGAAACAAGAACAATACTCTATAAAAAGGCATATGTAGAAAATTAGAACGAATCCTTAGAAATGAAATAATATGTCAGTGGAAAGAATCCATTAACTAAAAGGTTGGGATTTAAAGATGAGGAAATTTCCCAGAAAGTGGAACTAAAGAGATGGTAAATAGAATAAAACAGATAACAAAGCTAGAGAATCAATCTAGAACATACGACAGCTGAATTACAGGAGAAAGAGAAAATAAAGAAATGAGATGTCTAGAAATTATTTAAAAAATAGCACAAGAACATTCCTAGAATTGAAGGACTAGATTAAAAGAGGCTCTATATTAAAAGAAACCTGTACAATGCGTGAAAAACCACGTGTATCAAGGGACATCATAATGAAAGTCCAGAATACTGGTAATAAGGAAAATATTCCAAAAGTTCTAGAGAGAGAAAACAAAGGATTAGGAATGATAAGGGCATCAAACTTGTTAACAAAGTCTAGACCTAGAAGACAATATCATCAACATTCTAGAAGAAAAAGGTGTCCAATCTAGAATGCTATACCCAGATCAACTATCCATCTACTGTGAGCATAGAACTGAGACATTTAGACACATATAAGATCCTCTACAATTCATTCTAAAATACTCTTTCTAAGGAAGCCACTGGTGAAGGTGCTCCTCCAAAATGGGAGAGTAAACCAAAAACGAGAAAGGTATGGGATTCAGGTTCAGCACAGGACAGGTAAAGGAAATCCCCAGAAAGAGGGAGAAGGGAACTCCCAGAATGTGTGACGGCTTAAAGAGCAAAGAACTCAGGCTGTGAAAACAAACCATCGAGAGATCTTCAGGAGGGATGTCACCAATTAAAAGGAAGACCAATAGACTGAAATCTGTGCTTGAGTATTTCAGAAGAAGATTTACACTCCTGGCGAAGAGTCTGCTGAGATTAGTTACAGAGACAACTAAGCAAACTAAAAAGCAAAACAAAGACAAACACCCCCCACCAAAAAACGAAACAAAACAAAACAAAACAAAAAGCCTTCATGTAACTATCGACTCCTAAATTATTTTATGCCATGTGCTCAGATGCAAATATTTTAGTCATAATAATGTAAATAATGAATAAAGAGTTAACTAAAAATGATAATATATGTAAACTGGCAGAATGGGGAGTGGAAATGTGAGTGGTTAAGACTGAAGACAGATAAAGCTAGTCCTTATCTTCTATACTGTAGTTGAACGTTAATAGAAAATATGTAAAAATGAAAGATAAATAAGCATGTGATTTATACATATGAAGTTAAAGACCAGATGAAACAGCTACATGAATTGCAAGATGACTGCTCCCAAGGAGCAGCTCTCAGGGGTGGGGAGGAACAGCTTGGAGACTGTTGTTATGCATAAGCCTTTTTAAAAAACTTTTTTTTTTTGGAGACAGGGTCTCACTCTGTCACCCAGGCTGGAGTACAGTGTCATGATCAGAGCTCACTGTAGCCTCTACCTCCCAGGCACAAGTGACCCTCTCACTTCAGCGTCCTTTGTAGCTGGGACCACAGGTGCGTGCCACCACACTTGGCTAATTTTTAAATTTTTTTGTAGAGATGGGGTCTTGCTATGTTGCCCAGGCTGGTCTCAAATTCCTGGGCTCAAGTGATCCTTTCACCTCAGCCTCCCAAAGTGCTGGGACTACAGACATGAGCTACTGCACCCAGTCTTAGAAAACTTTAATTAAAAAAAAAAAGTGTTACAACTATTATGTATCTATAATAATTAAAAATTTTAAAATTAAAAAATAAAGTTCAAAAGTTTATGTGTGTCATTTTGATATAAATAAAATTTAAATCAAAAGATAATGTGCTCTTTTTATTTTTATTTATTATTTATTTATTTTTGAGATGGGGTCTTGCTATATTGCTTAGGCTGGCCTTGAACTCCTGGGTTCCAGCCCTCTGATCCTCCAGCCTCAGTCTCCTGAGTATACTGCTGGGCCTACAGGCCTGCATCACTCCATCAAGAACTGTTTCTAAAATGTCCTTATTCTGAATAAGGCTTTGGCGTTAGAAGTTTTGTGACAGCTCTTCTAAGGTAAGTGCGAACGGTGACTTAATCTTTTGTTATTATTTGTGCCCAGCTTCCTCACCTGATAGAGCAGGCACTCAACAAATACATGATGATATATTTTTAACAACCAATATGTGCGTGCCTGCCCCTGGCTCCATAGATTTGCAAGATTTGTGTGTCCCTTCATAAGTCTTCCAAATGCAGGGCCTGCTTGCTGCCCTTTTTGCTCGCTGCGGCCCAGACGGCAGCCCTGGAGGCGCTGCTGGGAGGTTGTGTCCTGGGGTCCACCACTGCTCCCCGATAAGCCAAGCCCGACTGTCCCTACATGGAAAATTCCTCCTCCAGATGGGTGATTCAGGGCACCGCCACTTCCCACAACCCCGGGAGCCTCCCTGGCCACAGTCCTGGCGGGACCCCCCCATGCCCAGCTCACTGTGACAGAGTCCCCTGCACAGTCCTGGGACGGCTCCAGGTCGAAGTCCTGGAAGACGAGCCTCACAGCAAAGCCCTCTGGAGCCTTGATGTCCGTGCTGCTCTCGTGGCCTTTGCGATAAGGCTCTGGGTACCCGGGGGATGTCAGCTGCTGGGGTAGCTCTTGGGCCAAGAGGATGGAGCCCCCGGTGGGGCAAGCCTGGAGGACTCCCCAGAGGAGCAGCCACCACCTGTGAGTAGGGGGGAGGGCAAGGTGGGACCGCGCAGCTGTGGCCGGAAGCCTGTGGGTGTGGGAGGAGCGGGGGAGCCGCGCTAGGACTGAGAGGCCTGGCAAGGCCGGGTCAGAAGCGGTAGCCTCACCCTTGAGGCCCGGGCACTTCCCGTCTCCTCCCTTCCTCCCCTTCCTCACCCCATCCCTACAGCCTCCCGTGCAGCCTGAGCTCTAGGATTGTCGGTTTTCCCTCCTCCGAAGACATCACCTTTGCTCATCTCTCAGGAGAGTCTCATCCAAAGGAGGGGGTGCTTTCTGCTTCAGCACATCCCACCCCACCCTGGGATCCGAGGGAGCAATGGTGGGGCGAGTGAGGGTCTGCCGCAAACAGCCACCGACCACCCCCAGGAAAGGTGCTACAGGCCACAGGCAAATTTCAGTTTCCCCATGGAATATGTGCTGTGCTGCTGCTGCTGCTGCTGCTGGTGGTGTGTCTGTGTGGGGTGTGTGTGGGGGGGAGGAGGGGGTGGGTGGGTGGTAGGGTGGGGGGAGGGGAGGGTTTGCGGCCACACACCCTCCCATCCCTCTCCCTCCCGTCCTCTTCCCTCCTCCTCTGCCGGGAACACACTCACATTGCGCCTGGACAGCCTGTGGAGTGAGGGCTCCTCCAGAGATATTTCCCCCACACTCTGGGTCCGGGCATCTGGAACTGGACATCTGGGACCTGCGAGAGAACTGGCCCAGGCTAGGGAACAAAAGGTGAAGGCCGGTGGGGGAGGAGGAAGTTCCTGGAAGTGTTGAGCAACTCCTCAGTTCCCCTTCTCCAATTCTCCGGGCGGAGCGCCACCTGCCGTCGGACTCAGGAACAGCGGGCCGGCCGCAGCTTAGGGGAAAAGTCCCAAAACCTCGCTGGCCCTCAGAGGTCAGGGTGACAGGACACTGACTTGACCCTTTTGTACTATTTAACATTGATTTTTGCCACGTGTGTAGGATGACTCCTTGTGAGTTATGGCTGCTGCCTTCACTCAGCCATGTCTCTTCCTCCCCGACCTTTCCCTTCACCGACATACCTGGGGAGCCTCCCTCTTGTGGAATTGAAGTTTGTGATCCTTGAACTTGAGCTTTCTCTTCCTTTCCCTCCTCACCAAGCAGGGGTGGGGGACATGCGCTTAGGTGGCCTTTTGAATCCTACCCACAACCTCTGCAGGCTGCTTGTCCAGCATGGTCAGGGCTGGGGTCGAGCCCAGGTGTCCCTCAGTCCCTAGTCCCAGTCATCACTCAAGCCATCACTCAAGCTTCTTTAGGCAGTCACTAGAGCCCGTGGCTGCTCTCACCGCTCCCCGAGGAAGGACATTCACCCACAACTTGGTAGGAGGCCAGAAGACCCTTGTGGAGGTGGGTGGTCCTGTCCTCAGAGAAGGCAGGTGTGTGGAAGGCCTTACACTGTACACACACACATGCACACACACACACACACACACACCCCTCTCAGAGAAGAATCTATTGCTTCCTCCATTTTGCATATAGTAATATGGCAGCAAGTTACAGACCTAAACAGGATATGCTCTGCATCTTTGGTTTTTCTAGGCTAGAGAGATTTAGGAGAGCCACAGTCCATGGCTACAAGGAGATGATAAGAGAGTGATGGCCAGGACAGATATAATTTCTCAGGTACAGCCTTGAGCTCAAGCCTGCCTGTCTGCCACATCCCAACCCCAAATACACCTGGGGATGATCTCCCATGCCCGTCTTTTGAGGAGTGGGCCCCTCTGACTAGGACTTCTTTCCTCCCGTGACATCACTGAAACCCGCTCTCTCACAGAACTCTTAGGGTCACCTGGAGCACCTTGGAAGCCAGAGATGCAGCCAAAGAGTGAACAATGGTACCAATCCCAAGACCCATGTGTTAGGAAGAAACCAGCCAAGACTCAGATCAGGACTGGGGAGTCTACCTCTCGTCTCCATTCAGAGCATTATTTCCTTGTTTGCTAAGAGGGGCAGGAGCTGGAAAACCCAGCTAGCCCATCTGAGAAGACTTTCTTGGAGATGAGCTGGAGGAAGGAGGAGTAAGGCCTTGGAAGGAAACTCCAGGACGGGTAGGATGACTGACTGTTTCGATTTGCATGGGACTGACGGGTTTCCCAGGACATGAGGCTTTCAGTTTTAAAATGAGAGAAGTTCTGGGCAAGCCAGGACTGGTGGTCACCCTAAATGGATAGGGGTAAAAGTGCTAGAGTGAGGCTGGGTGGGAAAGAGGACAGGGAGCCAAGAGGGTGGAGAGGCAGTGATGCACCAGCAGCTCCAGGTGACTGGGCAGTCCAGGGCCTGGATGTGGTCCCTGTTTGGGGTAATCCAGCACTCTGAATATGAGGGCCCACCTTGGTCTCACCTAGGTGGTGTGTGTGGCTGCAGTGTGAGTTAGGGTCAAGGACAAGGGGACGAATGGCCGGTGATGTGGGACTGGAGAAGGAGCTGATGGCTCTGTACATAGCTGGTCACTGCAGGCTGCTGTGGGCTAGGGTTGAGCTGTGCCCTGCTGGGTTTTCAGCACCACCTCCCCTACATGGGACCTCGTTTCTAACTGGCAGAGTAGTCAATTAAAAAAAGGGCATGCCTTGGCACATCATGGTCAAACTGCTAAAAGCTGAAGACAAAGAGAAAATCTTTTCTTTTTTTCAATCTCATCCTAAAGAGTATACACAACAATATTTTCAATGTCACTGTTTTCTCATCAAAAGCAATATAGACCAGAAGACAGTGGAATAGCTCTAAAATGTTGAAGAAAAAAAAAATGTCAACTCAGAATTGTTTTTCTAGTGGAAGTATTCTTCCAGAATGAAGATGAAATAAAGCTATTTTCAGATAAAAGAAAACAGAGATTCTTGTCACCAGCAGACCTCCACTATGAGAAGCGCTAAAGAAAGTTCTTTAGGACGGGCACGATAGCTCATGCCTATAATCCCAGCATTTTGGGAGGCCAAGGTGGGAGGATTGCTTAAGCTTGGAAAATGGAGGCTGCAGTGAGCCATGATGGTGCCACTGCACTCCAGCTTGGGTGACAGAATGAGATCCTGTCTCAAGAAAAGGGTTCTTTAGAGGGAAGGAAAATGAAACCAGATGGAAAAGCAGAACTGCACGCTGGAATAAAAAGAATGGTAAATTTGAAGGTAAATACAAAATACAATTTTCTTTTTAATGTCTTTAAAATATGTAAAACTGTTCCAGGCAAAAATGATAACATTGTATTGTGAGGTTTATAACATATGTAGCTGTAACATATATGAAGGCTATAGTATAAAGGAGTCCCCAACCCCTGGGCCACAGACCAGTATTGGAGGTGAGTGGCGGGTGAGCAAGGAAGCTTCATTTGTATTTACAGCTGCTTCCCATCACTCCCATTACCACCTGAGCTCCGTCTTCTGTCAGAGCATTGGTGGCATTAGATTCTTATAGAAGCACGAACCCTATTGTGAACTATGCATGTGAGGGATCTAGGTTGCGTGCTGCTTATGAGAATCTAATGCCTAATGATCTGTCACTGTCTCCCATCACCCCTAGATGGGACTGTCTAGTTGCAAGAAAGCAAGCTCAGGGCTCCCAATGATTCCACATTATGGTGAGTTGTATAATTATTAATATTTCATTATATATTACAATAACAATAATAATAGCAAGAAAACATGTGATAAATGTAATGTGCTTGAATCATCCTGAAACCATCTCCCTCTGGCCCCCATCCCTGGTTTGTGGAAAAATTGTCTTCCATGAAACCAGTCCCTTGTGCCGAAAAGGGTGGGGACTGCTGGTATAGAGGACAAGGGGGTGGACTCATGGTTACAAGTTTCCTTCATTTCACACGAAGTGGTACAATAGGAAATGAGAAAACTGAAGAGTTCAGGATGCGGACGAATTCCCAGAGCAGTGGGTCTCCACCTGTGGTCTGGGAAGACACACAGTTCCTAAGATCCTTTCACAGGGTCTGTGAGGTAACAAAATGACTTTCACAAAAATACTCAGATGTTATTTGCTTTTTTCCCTCATTCTGTCATGGTATACGGTGGATTTACAGAGGCCACATGATGTGCAATCCGTGGTAACGAGCGGGATGCATGCTTGTGTATCTTTGTGTTTTAAAATTTTCTCAATTTTTATTTCTAGTACAGTGACTAGGAATAGATATACCCTACTTAAGCCAAAGCTCTCTGGGGTTCTCAATAATTTTTTAAGGGTATAAAGTTTGAGAACAGTTGCCCTAGGGGGACCACTAGTAGAAAAAAGGCAAAGAAGTATAGCTAAAAGGCCGATGTAGAAATGAAAATGGATGTCTGAATTTGGGGGGACTTGTTTCTAATAGGGTAACTTATTAGAAATCATCCTGGTCTGTCTAGGACTGAGGGTTTCCTAGGACATGAGGTTTTCTTTTTTTTTTCTTTTTTTTTTTTTTTGAGTCGGAGTCTCGCTCTGTTGCCTACCCTGGAGTGCAGTGGCGCAATCTCGGCTCACTGCAAGCTGCGCCTCCCGGGTTCACGCCATTCTCCTGCCTCAGCCTCCTGAGTAGCTGGGACTACAGGCGCCCGCCACCGCGCCCGGCTAATTTTTTGTATTTTTAGTAGAAACGGGGTTTCACCGTGGTCTCGATCTCCTGACCTTGTGATCCGCCCGCCTCGGCCTCCCAAAGTGCTGGGATTACAGGCGTGAGCCACCGCGCCCGGCGGACATGAGGTTTTCAACACTAAAACCAGTTAAGTTCCCTGGCACACACCAGGACAGTCGGTCAGCTTTTTTCTAACTCTTCAATCATTTACTTCGGTTCCCTTTTCCTTACCCAAGTGTGAGTCCCTAAAGAACACAGGCCGCTTCTGCTCTATGTTAAGGTCCCCAGATGTAGGTAAGGGAGCTGGGATTCCTGGCATGCTAAGTAAAGGTAGCTACCAAATTGTAAGGATATCATGTTTACAAATGCAGAAAGCACCTGTGAGAAAAATCTAAAATAAGTGCTTCCTATTAGAGTATGGGGTTGCGAATGATTTAAACCATGTTGCTCTGTTTAGTAAAACTTCTGTAATATTATTTAATAACTTTAATAGTTACAAAATAAATGTATCTGAAATTATAATTGTGACCAGATGGTCCTTTCTGAGTCAGACAGGACTAGAGAATGACGGGATGGATCCTTTAATCGACATCTCTGATCCACATGATTAATGAAGAAGTTTTTGTCCTTAGATATAAACTTAGGCCACGCATGGGTCTTTCCAGTGGTAGCTGGGCAAACAAGGTTGGGGTGCTCCAGTGACGTTTTGGTTTTATTTTTTAAAATCATGTTGGTGCTGCCCCCTACTGTCCTGAAAGGGGAAGGGCAGGACAACAGAAAGTGCCTTGGGGCTTCCTGGCCAGGGAGTTTCTCTGCAGCCTTCATCAGCCCCCAGCATTTAGAGAGGAGCTTGCCCTCTCTTGGAATCCAAACAGCCACAGGAGAGCCCAGGCAGAGGAGGCTGGGGCAGCACGAGTCACTCCTGTCCACAGCTTCCCTGTCTTATCTCTAGATACCTTCCCGTGGGCTGGGACACGTGGGGGCTTTTGTGCCCAGCGCCAGGTGAGAAGGGAGATACAGGAGCCAGGTGAAGAGCAGCAGGGGTGATGAGGCGGCTGAGTCAGCCAGGCTGGGACCCCGTGCTTCTGTCTGGCATGGCCAGTGGAGATGTGGACAGCCCAGGGCAGAGGGGTGACCCTGATGGGTCACACTCCTCCACCCCCAAGTTATCTCAGGCTTACAAGTCAGGGCCTTAACTTCCATGCTTTATGGACACCTGGGCAGTGGCTAGTTCAACCCCAGTGAAGTGTCAGCAACTAGGTTTAGCCCTTAAGCCCATCCTCCCTACTCTGCCAGTATCTAAAATCTCAATCAACCATGCCCCTTCCCAGGTTAAAACTTTTCAATGACTGTGCCTCCTGATCCATGAGATGAAGCCCCAGCCACTCGTTTTGTCTCGGCAGGTTCTTCCTTCATAATCGGGCTCTGCGTGACTTTCTGGCCCCGCTCTCCACTGCTCCCGCCTCGCATGTGTGTTCTAGGCACAGTCATGATGCTATGGCTTCGCAAACACGGTTGCATTTGCATGTGTGACTCCCTGACCAATGCCATGTTCTTTAGTCATCAGCATAACATGCTGGTTAAAGGGTTGGGCTTGTGTGCCACACTCACCACGTTTAAACTCAGGCTCTACCATTTAAAAGTTTGGTGATCAAGGCCAGCTTACATAATTTCTCTGTGCCTCTAAACATCCTCATCTGAAGAACAGGGATGAGGACAACAGTACCCACACCCAGGGTTGTTGTGAGGGTTAAACGAGTTAACAACCAGAATTGCTTAGGGCAGTGCCTGTCATTTGGCAAACAATAAATATCATTAGGCAGAATGTAATAGCAAAATGGTTAGATCAGTGGTTCTAACCAGGAGCAGTTTTGCTCCCTAGGGGATATTTGACGATATCTAGAGATTTTTTTTCCCATTACTGGCATTTAGTGGGTAGAGGCCAGAGATGTTACTAAGCATCCTACAATGCACAGGCAGCGCCTCCCACAACAAAATGTTATCTGACCCTGAATGTCAATAGCGGCGAGGTTGAGAACCTGAGGGTTGGGTGGTCAGGCTCCAATCTGTTTGGGTTCAAATCCCATCTCTGTCTTTAATTTGATGTATAACCTTTGGCAAATTACTTAAAATTCTCTGTTCCTTAGTGTTCTTACCTATAGAATGGTGACAATGTCATGTGCTTGGGTTCTTGAGAAGGGTCAGTGCCCGGCATGTGGTAATCATGCCTGGGATGCCGGCCATTTTTACTCACCTCTCTCCCCGTGTCCTCTCCCCTGCGAAGCCTTCCTTGACTCAGAGAAAATGACTTTCCCTGTGCTCGTGGACTCTTGATGCATGATAACCTCCTGCCCGTGTGTCTGTCTTTCCCACAGGGCTGTGGGCTCCTTGAGGGAGGAATTTTGTCCTGCAAGTTGTGGCAGCCCTAGGACTGAGCACATCTAGGTGTCCACCTGTGTCTGTGGGTGAGTTCTTGCGATGGGGCAGAGTGGGGAGTATGCACCAGGTTTTGGAGTTTTCAAGGTGTGCAGGGAGGAAGAGAAGCGGGTGGTAGACAGGTGCATCTGGGAGCTGGGATTGAGTAGAGATTGAGGGTCTGAACACGGCCCTTCCCCATTTACTATTCTCTAGTGAGAAGCCTGATCATTGCCATGTGACTGCTTGCTCACTATTGGTACCTGGTTGTAGAGAGCAGCTCTGTGAGTGGAAGGAGAAGGATCCTGCCCTGGAGAGGGCCTGGCTGGTCCTCACCTGGCGTCTATCATTTGGTAACAGGGCTTCTGGAAGTGGTAGCAGATCTGGGCCTGGTGGGCATTTTGCTTCTCCTGGGTGGCAGCAGAAGTCTCTAGATGGCAGGCTGGGGACTTCCCAAAGGCTCTGACTCTTAGGAAGAGCACAGTGGAACAGAAAGCCCTTATACCACCTTCGCTGGTGTATTCGTCCATTCTCACACTGCTATACAGAGCTAACTGAGACTGGGTAATTCATGAAGAAAAGAAGTTTAATTGACTCACAGGTCTGCAGGCTTAACAGGAAGCATGACTGGGAGGCCTCAGGAAGCTTACAATCATGGCGGAAGGCGAAGGGGAAGCAAGGACCTTCTTCACATGGCAGCAGGAGAAAGAGAGAAGGCGGAAGTGCTACACGCTTTTAAACAACCAGATCTCATGAGAATTCCATCGGGAGACAGCACTAGGGGGATGGCACTAAACCATTAGACACTGCCCCCATGATCCAATCACCTCCCACCAGGCCCCTCCTCCAACACTTGAGGATTACAATTACACATGAGATTTGGGTGGGGACATAGAGCCAAATCCTATCAGCGGGTGTCCTCCTTTTTCCAGGCTTTAGATTTGGCAAAACCTGATGGCATCTGCACAAAGTCTCCTTTCATCTGCATCTCTCCGTCTCACTCACCCTCTTTTCAGCAAAGAACCCTCTGGCTCTAGTTTCACTGGGGTGGTCCTGAGAGGGGTAGGGAAGACCCAGAGGCTCCTTACCCTGGGAGGTCAAACTGACCATCCAGGTTTGGCTCTTCCCTGCTGGTGTGTCTAGAACACCATCTTCCCCTTCTCGCTGTGGACTTCAGGGCCCTGCTGCTCTGTCCTCCACAGAACTTGTCAATCAACTTCCTACCAGCTAAGATCCGGTGCTGTCTGATATATCCGCCCTACGTCTGGTCACTCATGCCGTCTAATGGCGCAAGGCACATTGAGTTGTATTCTGATGTCTCTGTCCTTTTGAAGCCACAGAGTAAGGTCACACAACTGTGAAAGGAGCAGGGTACCATCTGAAGATGCTGGACATTCCTTTTAACAATTACCTAGGGGAGAGGCAGTCCTCAGACAGGACTCAGGTCCCTCAAAGAGGAAGAGAAGGGGGCAGCTGCCCGCCTCTGAACTTCACACTCTAGACTCGTGGAAGGGCAGACGCTGAGCTGTGGGTGCTGAGTGGTCTGGGCTTAGAGCTAGGATGGGAGGGCTGCGAGCACTGAGGGTGGTGTCATAGCTTTTTGTGGCTGGATACGTTTTTACTGCCCGAAGTCATCTATTGCCCCCACACCCCAACCCCATTCTTCTGCCCACTTAGTGAATATTGAGGCTGTAGTCAGGATGGGGTCATTGCAATGAAAATCAAGGTTAAGACTATGTTTCAGTTATCTGTCTGCTGGTAAAAAATCACCCCCACATTTTGTTTAAAACAGCGAGTATGTACTATTTCACACAGTTTCTGTGGGTCAGGAATCCACAAGTGGCTGAGTTGGGTAGTTTAGGATCAGGGTCTCTCACAAGGCTTTGGTCCAGGTGCAGGTTGCAGTCCTCCGGAGGCAGGACTGGGGCTGGAGATCTGCTTCCAGATGGTCACTCACATGGCTGTGGGCAGGAGGCCTCAGTTCCCTGCCACGTGGCCCTCCTCATAAGGACACTTGAGTGTCCTCGTGGCATAGCAGCTGGCTTTCCCCAGAGTGACCCAAGATGGAAAGAGCAAGGCAGAGGCTGCAGTGTCTTTTATAAGCCAGCCTTGGAAGTGACATAGCATCATTTCTGCCTTATTCCATTGGTCACACAGACAATCCTGGTACGATGTGGAAGGAGACATCACAAGGACAGGAATACTGGGAAGCAGGTATTGTTGGTGGCTGTCTCGGATGCTGGTTCTCATAGAAGTAGATGTATTATTTTAGTACAATACATGCAGACGATCAGCTAGCAGGATATTATTTTTGCTGGGTGTGCTTGTATTTCAGGTGCATTGACCCGAATCCAGAGTGCCTTTGGGGCTCTGACCCTCTCCTCCTCCACCTTGAGATCTGTAGAGTCCTCTCGTTCATCCCACCCAAGAGCAGGACTGGACGGATCAAAGCATGGCTTACAGGAGGCCAACACAATAGCGGGTAGAGCTTTGGGAAGACAGCATAGGTTTCAAAAGAACCAAGAAGCTGTTGAAAAGAAGAGCAGATGGGCAGGGAAGACAAGTCCCAGATAGAATGCCCTTTGCAACCTAGAGGAGGCAGACCACAGTGTGCATCCCGACACTCGAAGACAAGGTCTCCACCAGCAAATTGCCCAACAGAACAAGTTCAGAGCCTGGAGATCCCAGTTCCAGATCTCCCACACCCTGTGGGCTCTGTGTGGTCTTTCGTCCTGAAACAAAGTCCTTTAGTGAAGGACTCTTTAAATTCACTCCATCTGTGCTTTGCTTGCCAATAGCAGGGCGTTTCTGTTATACACTGGACTATCCCTTCCTTCAATACGTTTATGGCTGAGGCTGCATTTGCGTCTCAGATAACCGAGGTGCATATTACTCTCTGTTCTATTTCCCTTTTGTTTCCTTCAAGACTTTAATAAACCCTCATCCAAGAGGCCCACCTTGTCCCACCTGTGCTTCTCAGAAAAGACGGAGTGGTGGGAGACAGGCTGGGGTGGGGTTTTGCCACCTGGCTGCCCTTTCCCCTGGGGGTTCTTGCTCCAGTGAGGACCCAGCAGGATAAGCTTTAGTTGCATTAAGGGTGACAATAGTTTCCTTACAGCTGGGTCAAGGATATGAGCGAGCCTCTTCTGAAAACAGCCAGGAAGGGAGAGGAATCCAAGGGGAGGAGCAGGTGTGGAAGACAAGACAGAAGGTGGATCAGGACCAGGCCTGGGAGGGGGAACAGGCACACAGAAGTGAAAGAATTCACCTGAGGTTACACGACTCCTCGAGCGGTGTCTTTAGCTTTGCGTTGTGCCACCTGCCTGGGTCAAGGAAGATGCCACAGCTGTTGTTCTGTGCACAAAGAGGGAAAGGAAGATGTTGGCTCTCAGCAATTCTATAGAACAGAAGATGGAGAGGCCACACGACAATAGGCACACACACCGTACATTGAAGAAGTGCATGCAAGCAGAATCGTGTGGGATATGCACACTTGCGTGGAAGAAAAACTGTTCCATTCACGCTGAGGTAGACCCTCCATCTACGACTCGTCTGTAGGGTGGGGGTGTGGGTACAAACTGAGGCGTGAATGGAGGGGAAACTGGAGCTCTGCTAGTGTAGAAAGATAATGGGATGTGCTCGCTTCAGCAGCACATATACTCAAATTGGAAGGATACAGAAAAGATTAGCATGGCCCCTGTGCAAGGATGACATGCAAATTCATGAAGTGTTTTTAAAAAAATTTTAAAAGAAGAAGAAGAAGAGGAGGAGGAGGAGGAAGAGGAAGAAGAAGGAAGATGGCGAGATATCCTGTAGGAGACCAGGGCCAGGAGGATGGAGGTCTCTCAAGAAGAGGGAAGCATGAGGAATCTCCAGCGTAGGGTGAGGGCGCTGGTTCCTGTATTCAGCTGTCACAGGGATGAGGGGAGCAGCTGGGAGGGTCAAGGGAGAGTGGCAGTACCTGCAGCTGGTGACTGGGGGAATCCAGGCCTGGGATGTGGCCTCTGCTGCTGGTGCCTAGCACCTTGAATGAGATAGCTTCAGTACGTACTGTGGGGGATGGGGGAGTCCCAAGGGCTGGGGGGTTGGGGTGGTTGGAGCTGATGACTGTGCAGCCATCACTGCAGTAGCACTGGGCTGGACAGCTGACCCTGCACATCCCTTTTCTCCTGCATTGAAGCCTTCTCTCCATGGATGGGAAGGCTAGAGTGGCTGTTGCAGCAGGGGCTCTGGAGGGCAGTGCTGTCCTGGGGAGCCCATGCATCCTTCTCTGGGGATGGGGAGTGGGGTGCAGTGAGAGACTCTGGATATGGATCCCTTGGGGAGGCAGCTCCCCTTCATCCTTGTCACCCCCAGATGGTTTACCTGCCTGGACAGCAAGATGATGGCTACACTAGCCCCCATTCTCTGGTATGCGTCACTTACACTTTGGTGTAAATATGTCACTGTGTAACCCCAAGGGTAGTGGCACTTGCTGCCTTGTCCTTAACTGAAGAATACAAGGCTTTGCTTCTAGTTAAGAGAATTTCAATCATCAGGTGAAGAGGCAGGGAGTAGTGCAAGTAATGATAGCCAGCATCTGTCAGGGCGCACTCCACTCCAGGTCCTCTGCTGAGTGTGCGTGCAATCTTCACAGAATTCCCAGCAGGAGGGAAATGCTCTTGGTGTTGCCTTGTGGGCTGGTCGATGTGGCTCATTTGCTGAAGGCTGGCGATTTGTATATACTCCCGCAGCTACTGATAGGTGGCATTTCATGCCTGGCCACTATGCAGCACTGCCTCCCAATTTTGGGTGGCATTTTAGGTTCCTCTAGAGCCTCTGAGGCAAGTGATTTGTCCATGAACTCAATGGCCTGGCTATGCTGGTGACCCTCTGCTTGGGCACTCACTGCCCATGGGGAACAGAACAGAGGCTCTGAGAGCTGCCTCCTCTCCCTGGCGGCCAGAGTAAAATGAGGGCAGAGGGAAGGCAGCTTGGGAAAGGGTAGGGTAGGGGGAAGCAGGAGGCTCACCCCCAGCTAGATGGTGGCTCAGGAAGCCCTTGAGAAAGATGGAGGTCCTTCTTGTTTTTGCTGGAAAGGTGAGTGTGGAAGGTCAGCTACATTTTATCCCCCTGGTACCTAAGTGGCCTCTAGTGGGAGTGCGTATTCAGCATGGAGCACAGGTTCCCACAGAGCAATGCCATCCCGTTGGCTGAGGCCTGGGGAGAGCGTGAGGGCCTGGAGATTGCTGATTCTGGCCCCTGGGCAGGCAGGGTTCTCTGGGTACTGCTTGCACCCTGGCCTCAGAGGCCTTGGCTACCACTATTGTTTCTTTCTTTCTGTCCTCCATGCAAACTCGGGTCAGTTATATCAGAGACCTTCACAGGGCGCCTGGATTTGACCACTAGGTCTCCTCACCTCTTGTCCTTCACCTCCTGCTGTACCTACAAGGTCTCCCTGATTCCCACCTGCCCATAATCATGGACACAGCCAGGATGTGCAGGGTGAGCCCCCAGGGACCCTGACAGCATGGATACTCTGATGACTGAGGGCGTTACACCAGGGAGAGGGAGCTGGGGGAGATTTCCCAGACAGCTGGTTGGGGGTTATGAAAGTGGCCTCATGGCTGATGCGGTGGCTTACACCTGTAATCCCAGCACTTTGGGAGGCTGAGGCGGGCAGATTGCTTGAGGTCAGGAGTTCAAGGTCAGCCTGGCCAGCATGGTGAAACCGAGTCTCTACTAAAAATACAGAAAAATTACGTGGGTGTGGTGGCACGTGCCTGTAGTCCCAGCTACTCAGGAGGCTGAGGCACGAGAATCCCTTGAACCTGGGAGGTAGAGGCTGCAGTGAGTCGAGATTGCACCATTGCACTCCAGCCTGGACGACAGAAAAAGATTCTGTTTCAAAAAAAAAAAAAAAAAAGAAAAGAAAAAGAAAAGAAAGAAAAAGAAAAAGAAAAAGAAAAAGAAAAAGTGGTCCTAGTCCCAGGCCAGGTGGGAGCAGCAGGCTCTAGGGGAGGAATTGCATCCTGTGGAAGAGCAGGGAGCCGCTGGAGGGGGTGGGGGTGAGGGAAGGGGCAGCCCCCACCCTCATCTCCGTCCTCTGCACGCTAGGGATACCAGGCCTCTTACTTGGGGTACTTAAGCCTAGACCAGATGTGATTCCTGCATCTTAGGGAGTGACATTAGGGTGGGGGAAAGGGACCAAAATGGCCATGCCTCTGCTTTCTCTTGGGATCTTGGGATCTGTGGTGGCCTCTAGGGGTTCCCTGCTGCCAATAAGTGGTCCAACCATGTTACAGGATTGGACCCCTGGCCGGGATGGCCTTTGTGCTTTAGAGTTGAGGCACTTCCTGCTTCTACCTGAGTTCGTTTTCAACATACAGGCGTGGGCACGTAGGAGTCAGGGTCATGTGGGAGCTGGTGGCCGAGGGGAGATGTGGGCAGTTGGGAGCGGTACACGGCTAGACGTTGTTGCTCTGCCTCCTCTTGGGATCCCCAGTGGGATGGAGCCCAAGTCCTGGGCAGCACATGGTCCTCTGCTTCACAGGACACACACCTGTACCCACCCTCCCCATCCACTTTCGCTCAGTTTATTTTGGGGAAAGGGCTCTGAATTGACCTTTGGTCTTTACAGACTCTCAGGGACCATCTGGAGTTCCAGCCAGAATCTGGGCCCGGCGGAGTGGGAGTGGGGCAGGGGCCTGCATTGGGCTGACTTAGAGAGCACAGTTATTCCATCTCATATGGAAATAAACATTTTGGATTCCTGATCACATCCCTGGGGTTTAAGACTCTGGCCAACCAAGTCAACTCCACAACTTTGTGTGTCCCTTGGAGGGTCTGGTGTGCAACCCACCTGTCTGTGGCCCTTGTCCCCTCCCCTGCCCTTTCTCCACTCACATCTTGTTCCCACTGGTGACTATCTCGTCCTTCCAAGGATGGGTGGAACCTGATTTGAATGAGGGGTAAGGGTCTTGTGAGGACGAGGACATGGGTTGGGAGTGTGTATGTGTGTGTGTGTGTGTGTGTGTGTGTGTGTGTGGTGGGAATGGAATATCCAAGAAGGTGGTGGAGGAGGGAGGATTGAATTTGGAGGATCCCTGGCTTCTGCTGCGGTGCATAGCGCCCCCTGCTGCCCGCAGGGGAAACAGCAGCTCCAGCCTCCCACAGCGGTCCCCTCCCCTCTGCCGGTCGAGCTCCCACCGTCTTGGAGATGCCTCTGAAGCTGCGTAGTCCACCTCTGATGCTTGTGTTCCGTTAGGGGGTCTCCAGGCCTCTTGGTGGGGTCTGGCCCCTGGAGGAGTGTGGTCGAGTGGAGGATGGGGACCTGCAGTGGTCATGATCTGGACGCCTACATCACTGGGAGTTTTGAGGGACTGAACCCACTTTAGCTTGGGTCTTAAAACCACCATGGTAAGAAGTGTCAAACTTTGCGGGGAAAATTAAAATGTATAAAAATACTTAGAAAAACCCACCATGGGGGCCTACAAGCTCCTGAGTCAAGGCCTCTGCCGAGACTCCACTGACCAGCATGGTCACTGAAGGGCATGGAGGACCGTCCTGTGGGAAGAGGCTTGGACGCGCACTGTAAACTCAAGAGCGAGGACACTGTTGATCTGGAGATGTGGGCGATGGGTGAGTACACACGGAGCATCCTCCTGTGCCTTGGAATGGGACAAGGTGGATTCCAGCAGCCCTCAGAGCTTCTGCTGGTTGGCTTTGCGAAGAAGGGGCTTTCCACTCTACTGGGGACATCTGCAGAGAGGTTGGGCAGGGAATAGGATATTCCATTCAACCCCGAGTTCCTTTTTTTTTTTTTTTTTCCTATTCCAAATTCATTCCAGAGTGTGTGGTAGGATCAGTATTGCACGCCTAGTTCTTGGCCACAGCCCTAGTGCCTGTCTTGTGTGCATGGGGGGCCCAGCCATGGCAGGAAGATGGGGCAAGAGTCTTCATCTGATGAGGGCCAGGGACTTTCCAACTCCCTCAACCCTTCCCCCGGGCTCTGTTCCCACCCTCACATTGAGCCCTCTTCTCTCTGACACTTGCCCCCCTAGGACTTTTATTCTGAAAGAGCCAAGGCCCCTGGAGGTGAAGAGGAGGCCCGAGGCTGGAGCTGGCCTTGTCCCTGAGCCAGCTCCACCCTTCTGGGCTGTTTTCCAAGGCAGCGACTCTGGGACCCTTGCTGTCCTCAGCTCTCCTCTTTATCTCTGGTCTCCAGCCTTTCTGGCCTTTCAGCAGAGGGTGCCTATAGCCAGGACTGCTGGGCTTCTCCCTCCTATGCCCTCAGACCCCTGTATTCCTGTCTTTTATTCCTGGACCTCGCATCCTCCGTCTACTTCCTTTTTCTGCTTTTTCTGGCTTTCTTGCTGCTTGCCCTTCCCAAAGCAGACAGGTCACCGTTCAGAAGCTCCCCGCCTCCCCCAGCATTGGAAAAAGGTCTTACCCCATCCCATCCCTCTTTCCCAACACGTAGGATGGAAGTATCAAATAGCCAGATGCCTTCAGATGTCAGAACTGTGGGGTCCGTTGAACCCTGTGTGGGTGGGGCTGTGTCTTGGGCCTGGTTTTGTTGAGTACATGAGGCTTTCTCGAGAATAAGGACAAAGAAATGGACAAAAAGCCTCTGCCGGTAGCCCTCGTTTAAACTCTTGAACCCCAGTCACAGTTTTCCAGAAGTCCATCAGGATAGAATTTTCACTAATCGCCAAATGCCCATAGCTTAGTTCTTTCTTAGAAGGAAAAGAAGAGGTCAAATGGACAGGAGGGAGGGGACATTGGTTGTTCTCAGGGGCTCCTTCCCTTTGCCTGCTTCTTTCATCTGGGAGGCCAGACCTTGACCTGGAAGTGAGGTCACTATTGGGCAGTGGTGTGTGAGAAAGGACTTTGGCCTGGGGGCTGCAAGTTACAAATTAACAAGGGGAGGGGTGAGGAGGGACCCAGAGGGAGGGTAGGTGGCCAGAGGCAGGGACAGCTGACCTGGCACAATCTGGGCTTGAAGGGGGCATGGCAGGAGGGTCTGTGGGCTGGTGCTGTCTGGAGGGGCCTCAGTTCCTCTCTGGCTATCTGACCTTCCTGAAGACCTGCTCGCACACTGCATCCCTTGCAGTCAGTTCCTGGGGAGAGAGGGGAAGTAAGGGGGAGCGAGAAAGCGGGCTTTTGCCAGCCAGAGCCCCTTCCTCAAGGTCCTTGACCTCCATTTACTCCTTCCGGATACAGCAACTTCAGTGTTTGATGTATGGGCAATTGTATCATTATTCCACATCCTCAACTTTCCACCCCTCAGGAAGGAAGGTGGCTGGGTCAGGGGATGTGAAATGGCTGAAGCCTCCATTGCTCCAGTGATGATTTATGGGCATTCATCCGACTCATAGCCAGGGCCCACCTTGGCCACTCTGTTTCTTCCTCTCCCCACTCCTCCCAGTGCTTTTGCTTTCCCTCCCTGGTCAATTCCTTGGACAGGGAGTGGGGCTGGGCTGGGGGAAGAGTGGTGGACCTATCTGGTTTGGACAAGGGAATGCCGCATAGCTGCAGGCCCTTCTCCCAGACACCCAGCCCCTACCCCATTTACCAGATACAGCATCTCTCCCTCCAGCCAGTGTCTCCAGCCCCGGTTAGGGACCTCCCCTTTCTGCACACACACCAGCTGCTCCTCCTCCCAGGTTACTATGGTCTATAGGGAAAGAGGGAATAAAGACATTGGGAGGCAGGACGCTCAAAATGCTTCCCAACTCACTCTGAGTGGGCTCCCCTTTTACTCCGCAGCAGATACTGTCTGCTCCAGCCCCTCCACTGAGCGAGGGAGCTGCTCTGATTCAGCAGGACTCCCTTTTCCCCTTCGGTTTTTTTTTTTTTTTTTTTTTTTTTTTTGATGAGACAAGGTCTTGCTCCATCACCCAGGCTGGAGTGTAGTGGCAGGATCTCGGCTCACTGCAAACTCTGCCTCCTGGGTTCAAGTGAGTCTCATGCCTCACCTACCCGAGCAGCTGGGATTACAGGCATGCACCAACATGTCCGGCTAACTTTTATATTTTTAGTAGAGACAGGATTTCTCCACGTTGGCCAGGCTGGACTCAAACTCCTGAGCCCAAGTGATTTGCCCGCCATGGCTTCCTAAAGTGTTGTGACTATAGGCATGAACCATCACACCCAGCTTCCCACTCCTAAAGGTCACCGAGGGGGGCCCAAAGTTGTCTACAGTGACCTTTGGGTGAGAGCAGGGGTGGTAGCAGAATAAGTAGAGGTGAAATTGGGGAGGGCATTTATGAAGAATGGAGACTTTTTCCACTGAATACTTCTGGCTGACCTAGAGGGACTTTTGAGAAAAAAGAGAGATTGGTTGGAAATCCTACCAGGTAATCTCATTTCTCCTCTTTCTCGGTTTCAAGAATAGCTGAAGTATCCTTAGAAATAAAGAGTCAACCCCTCTGGGCCTGAGCATTCAATCAACCTTACTGAGTTTTCCCATAGGAGAGGCCCCAAACAAGGAGCTCAGAGTCTTGAACGGATAGAGGAGCAGTAAATAGGTAACTGTGACACCAGGCAGTGGGGCAGGCAGAGTGAAATCTTTAAGGAAGTTGGGAGTTAATTAGATTGGAGAGAATGGGAAATTTCTAGCAAGGAAAGAAACAGCTAGAAATAGCGGTAAAAGAGAAAGGCAATTAGTTCCGAAGGGCTCTAACCTAGAGTATATGTGGTGCAGGCAATTGAAGAGCTGATTCACAGAGACCCCTTGTATGCTGAGTTAAGTGTAATAGATGATGTAATGTAATAGATCATCACTGAAAGGGTGTAAGTCAGAGAGTGACATGGTCACATTTATATTTTAGGTAGACCCTGTGGCTACAGCATGCAGATTAGAGGAGGGTTAAGACTGAGAACCAGCTGGGTGCAGTGGCTTACACCCTTAATCCCAGCATTTGGGAGGCTGAGGCAGGAGAATCACTTGAAGTCAAGAGTTTGAGACCAGCCTGGGCAACACAGTGAGAACCCAACTTTAGCAAAAACAAACAAACAAACAAGCAAAAAACCAATTTCAGGCACCAGGTGAGAAATGAAGGCCTGAATTAGGGTGGTGATAGAGAAAGGTTAGGAGGGAACACAGGAGAGCCATTTAGAAGAGTGATGCTCAACAGAAATAAAATGGGTCAGGAGCCATATTAGACAAGTAAAGATAAATAGGGGAAATTAATTTAAATAATATATTTTAGTTAACCAAAAATATTCAAAATATTATTGTTTCAGCATGCAACCAATATAAACATTTCCAAAATGCTTCTTTTGTATTTGGCATTGTCTGAAAGTCCACTTACAGCATCTAGATTTGGACTAGTTATATTTCAACTATTCAATGGCCATCTGAAGTTAGCAGCTGCTATACTGGGTAATGCAGAAAAGTTACAAAGGTTTCTTGGCCAATTAGATGTGGTGGTGGTGGGGTGTGGGTGGGTGTGTGTGTGTGTGTGTGTGTGTGTGTGTGTGCTAGGAGCCTAGAAGTAAGGAAACAAGAGATATTGATTATGACTCCCAGGTCTCTGGCCTGGCTGATTATTGCCATTAGTGGAGACAGTAGATATAAAAGTGGGGTAGATTTGGATAGGAAGACGGTGAATTTGAGTTTGACCTTGGGCCTTCAAATGGAAATTGGTTCCAGGACCCCCACCCCACCAAATCTGCTGAATAAAATGGCTTAGTATCTATAGAGAACCTACGTATATTCCCCTGTATACTTTATTATTATTATTTTGATACAGAGTCTTGCTCTGTCACCCAGGCTAGAGTGCAATGGCGTGATCTTGGCTCACTGCAACCTCTGGCTCCCGGGTTCAAGTACATCTAATTCTCCTGCCTCAGCCTCCCAAGTAGCTGGGATTACAGGCATGAGCCACCATGCCCAGCTAATTGTTGTATTTTTGTTTTTTTGTTTTTTTTGAGACAGAGTTTTGCTCTTGTTGCCCAGGCTGGAGTGCAGTGGCGTGATCTTGGCTCACCGCAACCTCCGCCTCCCAGGTTCAAGTGATTATCCTGCCTCAGCCTCCTGAGTAGCTGGAATTACAGGCATGTGCCACCATGCCTGGCTAATTTTTTGTATTTTTAGTAGAGATAGGGTTTCTCCATGTTGGTCAGGCTGGTCGCGAACTCCCAACCTCAGGTGATCTGCCTGCCTTGGCCTCCCAAAGTGTTGGGATTACAGGCGTGAGCCACTGCGCCCAGCCTAATTTATGTATTTTTAGTACAGACGAGGTTTCACCATGTTGGCCAGGCTGGTCTTGAACTCCTGGCCTCAAATGATCTGCCTGCCTCAGCCTCCCAAAGTCCTGGAATTATGGGTGGACTTTTGGTGGAATTATGGGTGGACACCACGCCCAGCCTTTTCCCATATGCTTTAAATAATCTCTGGATTACTTGTAATACCTAATGCAATGCAAATGCTCTGTAAATAGTTGCTATACTGTGTTATTTTTTATTTGTATCATTTTGTATTTTTTTTATTTTTATTTTTCCCAAATATTTGCCATTTGCAGTTTGCTGAAGCTGTGGATGCAGAACCCATGAATATGGAGGGCCAACTGTATTTTGTAGGCAGTTGAAAACATTGCCCTGGAGCTCAGGAGATGGCTCTGGCTGGAGAATTCATGCCAAGGGCAGCCTATAGATGGAAGCAGAAGGCATGGGTGTAGATTTAGCCTATGGATAGTGGGCAGACAAAAGGGAGAAAACATTAAGAACAAAACTCTGGGGAGAAAACTCCAGTTTAAAGAATTAATAGGAGGATTAGGATCTGCAAAGAGGCTAAGAAGGAATATGTAAGAAGTAGAAAGAAATGCAGGAGAGTGAAGTTATTGATGCTAAAGTAAAAGAGACTCTGGGTGACCAACAGTGTCACAGGCTAGAGAGTGGGCAAATGTTTGCTCTTCGGTCTGGGTGTCTCTGTTCTTTGCCCTTTGGGCTGGTGAGAAGAGAGGGCAGGGAAGAAGTGGGGGAGAGACGGGGAGCACCAGGACCTGTTAGTTCTGGAGACTGGTATCCTGGGGACTGCGTTCCCTGCTCTGGTGACCATTCCCCTCCTCCCCCCTGCTCTGGATGGGGAAGGTCACTTTGTTTTGCCCCATGTTGTTAAGAGTCTCCTGTAATGCCTTCTTCTGGCCACCGCCCAGCCAGGGGAAACGTACCTGGCATTTCCGTCCGTCCACACTCCTGAGGTCCTCCTCAAACTCCACTCCCACATCGAACTGCACAGTGTAGTTTCGGAAGGTGCTGAGCGTCCTCACCGTCATGTGGTTGCCCTGGTGGTCGATCTCCTTGTCGGGCTTCAGTAGCAGCGCGATCTTCCGCACAGCCAAGCTGATGTCTGTGGGGGCTGCCTCTTAGTAGGGGTGCTGCTAGCCAGCCAGGAGCTCCTCTGCCAGCAGCAGCCCCTCAGGGCTGTGAGTTTCCCTTCCTTGGGTCTGGGACTGTGGATTCACCCCCCTCCTTCCAATGCCTGGTTAGAAATGGATCCCAGGTCAGGCGCCAGCCGCCTGAGCCTTTCCACAGTGCCCAACCCCGGGCATTCCCTCTTCTCCATGGGACCAAGAGGCAGGAAGAAAGAGGGGAGAAAGGGAGTGACAGGGGTCTGGGAGGGCGAGGCCATTACTTAAGGCTTGCAGGTAGTCCTCCATGTTCTTCTGTGAGACAAAGCAGTAGTAGCCAGTGAGGTTGGGAGGCATTGTGTGGATCAAGGTTTCAGGAGAATACAGGAGACAGGGTGAGGAAGGAGGGGGCGTTGTCTGGCAGGTGAGGCTGAGAGACTCAGGCCAGCCGGCACACACAGAGACAGGATGTGTAACGGCCTGGTTACCAGGGCTTTTTATAAGGCTGGGGCCCTGTTGCAATAAGAGTCCCTATCAGACTTTCTCCCTCCCCCTATGGTGAGTTTGGGGGTGGTGTCTCCAGCCTGAAGAAGGGGCAGGGATTTGGCAAAGTTGTGTCTGACCTTGGCTTTTCCTGAGGAAAGAACCTGGAGCAGGATCTGGGGCTGTCAGTAATCCAAAACTCGAACCATCCAAAGGCCAGTTTTGGCCTCCACCTCATTTTTGGCAGGCTTGGGAACCCTCCCAGGGCCTGAGGGTCAGTCTTTCCTGGGAGGCACCTGAGGCTGGTCTGGCTGTGTGAGGTGGAGATGAGTTCCAGCAATATCCTGAGATCCTGGGACTGAGTGATGTTGGAAGATGTGAGGGGAGGGGTGAGGACAGCCAGCTGCCCAGAAGCCACCATGAAGAGCACCCTGTAGGCCTGGCCCCCAAAGCTCCCTCAGGCAATGTGCTCAACTGGGACCCCAAAGTGGCTTTCCAGACTCTTGGTCCTAAGGAGCCTTTAGGAGGGAGGCGGAGCCCGAGGGCTGCTGAGTTCAAAGTCCGGAACAGACAGCCAGAGAGGAGTTTGTTGGCTATTCTGGAAAATTTTATTCTCTTTGGCTTGGGACCCTGAGGGTTTTCTCTCCCTCTGAGTCATCGATGAGACCATAACCCCCAGTCTCCAGCCCTAGGACAGCCCATGCTTTCCAGATGTATTTCTGTGAAGGTGGGGTGGAGGCGCCTAAATAATATTGTGCCCCGCCCCCAGCTGCCCAGTTCTGTCTCGAACCTGCCCTCGTCCCGGGCTTCAGAATCCCCTGGGCTTGGTTCATCACGGTTTAAGGTGAAATTCGGGGCGAAGGAGGGAGGCAGGTAGGCGGGAGGAGGCGACCGGTCCCTACAGGTGCGCGCGCGAGGGGTGCACGACGTCCTATCCCTCCTCGGGTCCCAGAGCCTCGTTACCGCCCTGCGATTTCCTCGCAGACCTGGGCTACAAATGCCAGGATTTCTCAGACTCAGACTGAGGGTTTTACTTCACTGCTCCCAGAGGGCACGCAGCAGGGATCTGTGGATGGAAGGGGCTGTGGAAAGAGGTTAATGCAGAGTTTGGGGGGCGGGGTGACGCGGCGCCACCCCTCCTGGCCGCCCTCAGGTCCCGCTGACGTCTCTCTTCTCCACCCCCTGGCTTCTGGCTTCTTTCTCCCCACGTCCCTCTTCTTTCCCACCCCCTCCGTGGCTCTCCAGCTTCCTCCCCAGCCCCGCAGTTCCTCGGCTCCCCCAAATTGCAGCCAGGGGAAGGAGCCCTGAAGCTCTCCAGCCCCGACGCCCCAGTCCCATTGGCTCCCTCCCCCGCTGCAGCACCTGGTACCCCCCAGTCACCTGATTGGCCGGCGGCGCCATCAATCGTTGCCCGGCTGTGCTGACGTCATCCTGCAGTAGCGGGGTTGGGGTGGGAGTGAGAGAGTGAGGACGCTGGGCTGGGGGAAACTGGAAGCCACTGCAAGTCCCCCGCCTCAGCTACCCAGATTGGGATCTGCCCAGGCCCGCTTTATGGACTCGTGTGGGCGGTAGGCTCCTTTAGGTCCCTGCCCTGCTGTCCCCCGCTCCTTAGAGACCCCCTGTATCCCTCCCGCAAGGTGGAATCCGCAGGCTGGAGGCTCCCAGGGGAGGCAAACGCCTGGCCCTGCCCTGCCCCACGCCGCACCATGACCCTCCTGCTGCTGCCCCTTCTGCTGGCCTCTCTGCTCGCGTCCTGCTCCTGTAACAAAGGTGAGTGAGGTGGGGGTGGGGGTCCTGAAAGAGGGGTGTCGGGCAGCGCCGTGCGCGGTAGGGGTGGGAAGGAGGTGTCGAGGCTCCCTGGCACCTGACAAGTGTCTGGTCCTCTTCTGATCACCCGCCTTCCCATCCATGTTCTCAGACCTGCTCCGTCTCCTCTCCCTCTCTTCCTCCCAGCTACACCTTCCTTTCCGGTCCATCTCTACCCATGCGTTTCTCTTGCTGGTCATCTTGCTCCCATTTGGTCTCCATTGCCGTCCTGTGGTCTCTATTCTCCCCCTCCCCCAATTTCTGCACGCCGGTGGCTACCTCGGGTCTGGGAAGGATTGCCCCCGGGCGGGTGACAAACGTCTCCCAGCGGCTCTCCCTTTCACTGGCGCATGCTAAGGGTGTGTGGCAGATCCATCTGCTTCGCCTCCATCCCATCCTGGGGAGAAAGTATTTGCTGCAGTTCAGCAATTCGGAGCACGTATGTTTTTGCGTGTGCCTCTGCATTCATACCCTTATGCCTGCATCAGCTGGGCTGTGGGTTACCAGAGCTGCCCTCTCTGGCAGACAGCGGATACATTCAGCTGGGCGGGGCTGTCGGACGAACGGAGAGAGAGGACGTGGGGGGTGGGGGGCCTTGCGGGCAGAGGGCTCAGGTAGGTGGAAACGGATGGAGACTGGCAGGAAAGGGCAGAAGTGGGTGTGTGGGGGGCGCTAAATGAGTACTGAGAGGGAAAGCTGAGAAGGAGAAGACCGGAGATGAGGCGTGGGAGGGGGTGAGGAGGGGATGGAAAAGGGTAAAGGTGGAGGCAGAAAAAAGAGGGAAGAATGAGAGGAAAGTCAGGAAAAGAGTGAGTCAAGGAGGAGCCCGAGAGCCTAGGAGTGAAAGGGAGCAAATGCAGAGACCGCAGGGGGCCAGGAGGAGAGGAGACAGAGGCTCAGCGACCTGGGGAGACAAGCAGGGTGGGAGCGGGAGCTGCGCAGAAGGCGCCCAGCCCTGCCCTTCCATCGCGCTCTGTTCCTCTCCTGCATCTCTGACCTCAGCCTCCCCTCTTAGCCTCCTGCCACTTCCTGTACCGCCTCCTGTGCACCATCTTGTGGCTTTCTCCTCGGCATTCAGGAAGGGGTTATGGTGGTCATCAGTAAGAAAGCCTTCCCATGCCACAGGCTTGCTGGGGTGTGGTTGGAGGAGAGAATGGAAATCAGGGTTTCTTGCTCACCGTGAGATACTGGGGATGAGGTTCCTTTTGGTGACTCAGTTTCCTTCTGCCTCATGGGTGTGCTTTGGGAGCCTGGGTGTTGGCTTGATGGGATTAGATAGAGCAAGTGTGGAGGCTGGGTTGGGGGGTGATGTGGAAGAGGAGGAAACATGCTTCCCCACAGTCCCTCACCAGCCTGAATTTGGTAGAAGATGGGGAGATTGGGAGTCTGATGAGTCCGGCATCCATTCTGAATTGGCTGGTGGTTGAAGGGAAGGGGGTGGGGTAGATAAGAACTGGGATTGAGTTCTGTATAAAAAGTGGGTTTCAGGGAGTGTGGTTTGATGGTCTGGTGGAGGACATAGAAATGTGCCGGTTTCCAATGTGTTCTCCTGGGTGTGGGGGTGGGAAGCAGGGACAGGATTTGTCATGTTTCTAGGGCAGCCCGATAATCCCTCAGGATGACGGCTCTGCTGGGTCCAGTTGCTCGGCATTGATTCCCCTGCTCCATTCCTGCCCCTCTCTGCCCCCTCCCTGTGTCCTATATATCTTCACTTCTCTCCTTTCTCCCCATCCTGTGTTCTGGGAGAATGGCCTCAAGTTGGGGCTTGGCTGGGAGAAGTGCAGAGTGAAGGAATCAGGATTGAAGTGAGTTAGGAGGAGGATAAGCAATCAGGATCCCAGGAAACTTCTACCTCTTTTTCTAGTTTCAATTCTGTCCTTAATCTATCCCTTCCCTTTCCAGGGCCTTCTCACGGCCCACCACTGCTCCCTGAAGTTCCCAGTCTCCATTCTCTAGCATGTGAAATCCCCAAAGAACATTCTCCACATCCTGACCATGGTTCCCAGGGAGATAGTGATCCCCTCCTTCTCACCCCCAGGGCAGGTAGTTTCCATGGGAACTGTCTACCCTACTATAGGAGAAGGCTATGACCTTCCGCAGACCCTCTGACTCCTTTAGTAGCTGATTTCTTGTCCTCAACCACCCGCCTCCTGTAAGGTGCTCGTATAGGGGGTGGAAAGGGTGAGGGTGCTGAGGTGTGAGTTGTCTGGGTCAACAAGGGTTGTTGTGGGAGTAGAGGCCCTGCTCACAGGTGCTTCCTCTCCTCTCCCTGGGGTGGGGCCAGCCAACAAGCACAAGCCATGGATTGAGGCAGAGTACCAGGGCATCGTCATGGAGAATGACAACACGGTCCTGCTGAACCCACCACTCTTTGCCTTGGACAAGGATGCCCCGCTGCGCTATGCAGGTAATTGGGATTGGGGGATGGCAAGGCAGGATAGGACAGAGAAAAGTGGATGGGAGGGCCAAAATCAAGGGAGGGAGGGAAGGTCCTGGGAGCAATGAGAAAGTAAGGGAAGAGGCCTTGGGAAAATAAAGGTGGGCTCAAGGAGGGAAATGGGCTCCATTGAAGAATGGAGATTGAGTCAGGGGTGCCAGAAAAGGACATGGCCAGGCAAGGGTTAAACACATCATGATTTTGTCAGATCTCAGGCCTGGAGGCTCTGGGAGGTTGCTGCTCAGGGAAGCTGGGCTTGGAGTTGTGTGTTTGATCATTAATGCTTTTATGCCTACAGGAGAAGGGACAGGGCTTCGGGAGGAGAGGTGGAGCTGGACCCCAGGTGGGGAGGCTGAGGGTGGGGAAGGAGACAGCAGCCTCACTCCTCCCCTTCTCCCCTTTGCCAGGTGAGATCTGTGGCTTCCGGCTCCATGGGTCTGGGGTGCCCTTTGAGGCCGTGATCCTTGACAAGGCGACAGGAGAGGGGCTGATCCGGGCCAAGGAGCCTGTGGACTGCGAGACCCAGAAGGAGCACACCTTCACCATCCAGGCCTATGACTGTGGCGAGGGCCCCGACGGGGCCAACACCAAGAAGTCCCACAAGTGAGCCAGTCCTTATCTCCTGCCCCATGTGTTGCGGGGTCCTCCTCCCTTCTCCCAAGCCCACCGTCCTCTGTCAGTGCGGTCATCAAATGTCCACCCCCACCCGCTGCTGTTCCTAGGACTTAGGGAACCCCATCCCCTGCTGTTCCTAGGATTTAGGGACCTTCAGGCAAGGTGACAGAAACGTATAGTAGACTTCAGTGGATCTAATCTTGGTTTTGCCTCTCGTGACCTTGGGCAGCCTAGCCTCTCTGGACTTGCTTTTCCTTATCTGTAAAATGGAGATTGTGATGACACCTACTTCATAAGGTTGCTGTGAAGATTCCAGGAGATGGTTTGTGTTGAAAGCATGCACCACAGTGCCTGATACACGGTGAAGGGCTCAGTACATGGGCGTAATGACGAGGAGGAGAGCAAGAAGGAAGAGGATGAATACACTCAGCACACATCCAGATTCCTTTCCACTGCCCCCTCCAGTCTATTTGCAGTGTATACCACATACACGATCCCTAACATATACATATAGCTCTAGGTGAGGGTGGGCAGGGGATGGTTGTAGCAAGAAAGAGGCTCGGGTCTGGGACACCTACGCCTGTTGCCAGCTAACTTCTTAATTTGAGAAAAAGAGAAAGATCTTCAGTCAGGATGCCTGAGCCACTAAGAGACACTAGAGATAAAAATGCTCTTTGTGACTCAGTTTCCCATTTGAAGATAGGACCCTTGCCTCTGGGGCCTGGGAGCCTGCGTCTTGGCTGGGGGCAGGGCTCAGTATGAAGGGCCTCGACCCAGCTCTGCTTGCCCTGGCGCATGACTACGGAGGGGCCACATGCACGGGAGGCAGCGCTGCCCACACGTGCTCTTCAGATGTGTCAGATGACTTGTGACCTTTGTACAAATGCCATTTCCCTTCTTATGGCTGGTTTTAATTTGGCTTTTACTCTGCATCTTCCTCGGTTATCCCCCTGGAGCTGACTGTTGTGAAGGAAGGCCCTGCTGGATTTTATGCCTTAGCCCTCCTCTTGCATCCTTACCCATAGCATTCTGCACAGAAGTCATCAAAGTCAGCTCCTGAGTACCCCTGGGGCTTATTCCTTATCCCCTACCTCAGTCGCCTTTCTTCGGGCCCTCCCCCTGGTGTTGTCCTCTCCCTGGCATGGCTCTGATGCAGCTTGGTGCTCTGTGGGGTGGCGAGGAGTGTGCTGGCTGCCTCAGTCTCAGGGATAGACGGGCAGGCTGCCTCCTGCTCTGGCTCCTGGTCGGGATTCCTGCTTGTTCCTTTCTGGCATATGGGTGTACCGTGTCGAGGCTGTACCTTGGTGTACAGTATTGAGGCTGTATCTCGTTGTGCCCATATTGAGGCTGTTTGTTGGTGTACAGTATCGAAGCTGTATCTCGGTGTATGGTATCGAATCTGTCCCTCTGTGTGTCATATCAAGGCTGTATCTTGATGTACCGTATCGAGGCTGTACCTCGGTGTGCTGTATCAAGGCTGTATCTCGATGTATAATATCGAGGCTGGCTGACGTGTCCCCATCCCTCCTCCCCTCTGGTATGTGCAGGGCCACTGTGCACGTGCGGGTCAACGATGTGAACGAGTTTGCCCCAGTGTTTGTGGAGCGGCTGTACCGTGCGGCTGTGACAGAGGGAAAGCTGTATGATCGTATCCTGCGGGTAGAAGCCATTGATGGTGACTGCTCCCCCCAGTACAGCCAGATCTGCTACTACGAGATTCTCACACCCAACACCCCTTTCCTCATTGACAACGATGGTGAGTCCGCCCCTGGCTTCCCTGGCCACCCAGTTCCCCTTGTGCACCCACCTCCCTCAGGACAACCCGGGGTTCCACTCTCCACTTTCACCCCTCAGACCCTCGCCTCACCCTTCTTCCCAAATGGAGCCTTCCCTTCCCAGACGCCTTTTCCCAGCGTCTTGCTGCCTAACCTGCCTGCTGCCCGATGAACTCGCACATCCTCCCCTCTCTGCCCTGGGCTTTCTCCAGTGCTCTAACGCTCTGTCCTCCTGACCCCACCCCAGGGAACATTGAGAACACAGAGAAGCTGCAGTACAGTGGTGAGAGGCTCTATAAGTTTACAGTGACGGCTTATGACTGTGGGAAGAAGCGGGCGGCAGATGACGCCGAGGTGGAGATTCAGGTGAAGCCCACCTGTAAACCCAGCTGGCAAGGTGAGAGCTCAGCGCTGGGCCCTGTCTTGTGAATCCTCTTTTTTCTTCGTCTCTCTTTCTGTCCCTTCTGATAATCATGGGGGCTAGGCTAGGGCTTGGAGGATATTGGGGCAGATTTGCAGCTATCTCCTCTAGCCGGGCCATCCTGCCAGGAGTCCCAAACTGTCCATGGACATGGCAAGAGGAGCATGGAGAGGGGAGGCTGCTTTACCCTTCTCTCTCCCCGTCACCCTCTCTGTCTCACCCATGCAGGCTGGAACAAAAGGATCGAATATGCACCAGGCGCTGGGAGCTTGGCTTTGTTCCCTGGTATCCGTCTGGAGACCTGTGATGAACCACTCTGGAACATTCAGGCCACCATAGAGCTGCAGACCAGCCATGTGGCCAAGGGCTGCGATCGTGACAACTATTCAGAGCGGGCGCTGCGGAAACTCTGCGGTAGGTGTGCTCCCAACACTGCCTCAGGCCCATCCCTTCCCATCTAACCTCTGTCCAAACTTCTCCAAGACTCTGCTTTATGTCACCTCTGGCCATCCTCAGGTGTTTATCCATAGAGGTTGTGACACATGGTTACCTTCTGTGGCCCAAAAGACAGGTACATATGTCTTTGGCAAAAACGCATAGTCGTTGCACCAGACAGTCACGAGATGCATGGTGGAACGATGGTGGGGAGAGATGAAGAGCTGGAGAATGGGTTCACTGTAGAGATACTCTTAGAAGAGAGTTCATCCCTCTCTTGTCTTTGAAAGGCCACAAGAGGTGGCGAGATATGCTGCAGGAAATCTTTTCCCATCAGTCCCTCTTTCCCTGCCTCCTGCCCATTTCACCATCTGCTGCTTCTTGGCTCTGACACTTGTGCCTCCTGGGGCTCCCACAGGTGCTGCCACTGGGGAGGTGGATCTGTTGCCCATGCCCGGCCCCAATGCCAACTGGACAGCAGGACTCTCGGTGCACTACAGCCAGGACAGCAGCCTGATCTACTGGTTCAATGGCACCCAGGCTGTGCAGGTGCCCCTGGGTGGCCCCAGTGGACTGGGTTCTGGGCCCCAGGACAGCCTCAGTGACCACTTCACCCTGTCCTTCTGGATGAAGCATGGCGTAACTCCCAACAAGGGCAAGAAGGAAGAGGAAACCATCGTATGTAACACTGTCCAGAATGGTGAGCCTCCCCTCCAGGCACTAGCCACTAGCCAGAGAGGGAAACCGGCTTCTTTTCCTGCCTCTGTCACTGCCCATTGTGTGACTGTGAACAGGTCACTTTCCTTGTCTTCATTTGTGAGGTGCAAGTGCCAGGTGTGATATGTCTTGATTCTGTGCTTTATCCCGAACATGACATGTTGGATCCTACTGCGTCAGAGTGCAATGGGATTCCTCGCTGCTACTCTCATTTTCAGTTGCCCAATCAACTTCCCTGTGTCCCACCATGTGGTAGGCTGCCCCCACCCCCTATCTCCACTCCCATTAAAACCCCTCCATTGCAATGGGAAAGCCTGGGTAATGGTGTGCCCCATTCTTTCATCTTCCCATTTTGGGACTGGTTGGCCCCATCTCCGAGCCCTGTTCTTCCCTCAACTGCAGGGCTTACTCCACTGGCGAGGGCTCAGTCTTGACCTGCTCTTTCATTTCTAGCCACTTCTCCAACCTCATTTCTCTTGACCTTGACAACTCTTTTGAAAAGGGTTGTCACCCATGATGTATGTATTAACCAAAGGACTGATGAAGAGCTGGTGAGGGAGTGGGCCCGCTGACGCTCCCCCCTCAGCCAGCCAGGGTGCCTCAGAAGCCCAAGTTATCACTTGGACTGGAGTGTGTGTGTGTGTGTGTGTGTGTGTGAGAGAGAGAGAGAGAGAGAGAGAGAAACGCTAGAGAATGAGGGAATGAGAGAGGATTAAGAGAATCCAGCGTCCTCTCCTTCCTGCTGCTTTGAACTTGTTCTGGCCTCAGCCTCTGTACTTGACCCCGTCCCCTTCCTGTGCCCTCAGAGGATGGCTTCTCTCATTACTCGCTGACTGTCCACGGCTGTAGGATTGCCTTCCTCTACTGGCCCCTGCTTGAGAGTGCCCGCCCAGTCAAGTTCCTCTGGAAGCTGGAGCAGGTGAGGCCAGAGCCAGGCTCCTGCGAGGGCTGAGTAGATGTGACTCACTTTTAGGAAAGGACCTTCTCTGGGCAGGGTCAGCATTTTCTGGGTTCCCCTTGCGCTCTCTTTGCTTCTCCACTTTCAGCCCCTGACCATTCTACTCCCAGGTCCTCTTGTTCCCTTTTCCCAAGGCTTGTTCCCTGCAGAAAGCACTTCTGGATTAAAAAAAAAAAAAAAAAAAAAAAAAAAGAACAAATGACTACTAACAGCAAACTCGACCAACCATCTATTTCCTCCCTGTTTTATTCCATCGCTCTTTAAATAGGACTCTAACAGTATATGTCCCTGACTTTCAGGCAGTTAGCCTGTTGTAATCAAGATAAGTCATTCTGAGGTACACAGATTGGGTTTGAGTCTTGCCAAGGGAATTTGCTGGCTATGAAATCTTCGTTAATACGTGTAAACTTCAGGGTTAAAAAAACCCTGTTAAATAGGGATAGAAAGAATTCTGTATCCCAGAGTCGTTAGGATTAAATGATGTAATAGACCCTTGTAGACTGAAAAGCACTCCCTCTGTATATGTTAATTCTCACTATTAGCAGCCCTGATTATGGAGGGATAAATAAAAATGGATAAAATATTTAAAATCCTCTCTTGAGCCAAGAGTTGCAGCCTCTTTATTATTTATTCTCCAGGCTGACCGCAAGGACCAGTGAGGACTAATTTGAGTTTTCACTCCTTCTGTTTCTCTTGTAAGTCCTAGTGGAGTGGCTGAGTAAGCAAATGGAAAAAAAAAAAAAGCAGAACAGAGAAAGAGAAGTGCCCAGATAATTTATAAACTAGATAATTGAGGGCTATCTACAAAAGCTTTGCTGTCTGTGGCACTCTTTTAAAGAGACAGTCTGCCATTTGCTGCTTCTTGATTTCCGCACCCCCCGACACGTTGCAAATATTGATAATGTCACCCTTGCTATCTTTCTTTAATTCAACCTCATTTAATCAGCCAGTATCTATTAAATACAACTAAGTCTCTGTCATTCAGCTAGGTTCTGGGGGTACAATGAATGAAACAAAATCTTTGCCATCATTGAACTTACATTTTAGTTGGGGAGATAAATTTTTAAAAAGTAAATAGACATGTAAAAACGATAAATTGTGATAAATGCTCTGAAAGTAGCAAGCAAGGGACTGGGGCAGAGCATGGGGGGAGGCAAGGAGAGGAGAAGTCACCTTGGATTGGATGCTCCTGGGGGACCTGACTGAGGCGGAATTTAAGCCTAGTGCTAAAGGATGAGAAACAGCTGCCTGTGGGAAGAGAGTGGGAAGGTTCCAGGAAGAGAGAAGAGCAGATGCAAAGGCCCTGAGGCAAGAAAGAGCTCAGCATGTCCCAAGCATGGAAAGAGGGCCAGTGAGGTTGGAGTACAGTGAACAAGGCTGGAGATAAGTTGCAGAGATGGACAGTGATCAGGTTGTACAGTGGACTTTTTCAGCAGAGTTAGTCTCGATTTTTGTCATATGAGAGGTGGGAAGTGTTTTTTGAAGGATTTAAAGCAGAGGCATGACCTGATCAGATTTTTACATATATATATATATATTTTTTTTTTTCTTTTTTGAGATGGAGTCTCACTCTGTCGCTAGGCTGGAGTGCAGTGGTGTGATCTTGGCTCACTGCAACCTCTGCCTCCCGGGTTCAAGCAATTCTCCTGCCTCAGCCTCCCTAGTAGCTGGGACTATAGGCACAACCAATTTTTGTATTTTTAGTAGAGACGGGGTTTCACCATGTTGGCCAGGATGGTCTTGATCTCTTGACCTTGTGATTCGCCTGCCTCGGCCTCCTAAAGTGCTGGGATTACAGGCGTGAATCACTGTGCCTGGCCAGATTTACATTTTAACAAGATCCCCTTGGCAACTGTGGGATGGATGTATTGAAGAGATCTAATGGAGACAGTAAACAGGACTGTTGCAACAGTCTTCATGAAAGGGGTTGGGGACATGACTGATGTGTGGCAATGGAGACGGAGAGTCCTGCACAGAAACCTGCAGCTTGTAACTCTGTTTGGACCTGGGATCAACAGCACCTGCTGATGGACTGGATGTGGAGGCTGAGGGAAAGGGTAGATCAAAGTTGTTTCCTGTGTCAGCCGCTTGAGCAGCTGGATGGATGATGGAGCATTTATACTGCCTGGGGAGAAACTGAGGGAGTTGGGAAAGGGCATGGACTTGCATCTTACATGTGTTAAATGTGAGATACTTGTGGACATCCAAGCAGAGAACCTGGCATTCAGAGGAGAATTCTGGGCTGGAGATGCAGATTTTGGAGTTACCAGTGTATAACTATGGTACCCAAACCCATGGCAACAGATGAGGTGACTTCTAGGAAGAGAGTGTAGAGAGGAAAGAGAAGAGGGCCTAGGTCTGAGCCTTGAGGAACTCCAATATTTGGAACTGGATGAGGCAGAGTACTCTCTGCCTCTTTTTCCTCTGACCATCCCCCATTCCATCTTGGCTGGCCCTAGGAGAGACTGCAAAGGGAAGCAATATTTATTTTAGTGCTTAATGGTGGGTTAGAAGCTACCCTAGAGATAAACTGTAATCCCAGCTACTTGGGAGGCTGAGAGGATCACTGGAGGCCAGGAGTTTGAGACTAGCCTAGGCAACATAGTGAGAGCTCATCTCTAAAAAATAAAAAAATTAGCTGGATGTGGTGGCACATACCTGTAGTCCCAGCTACCCCAGAGGCTGAGGTGGGAGGATTGCTTGAGCCCAGGAGTTTGAGGCTTCAGTGAGCTATGATTGCATCACTGTACTCCAGCCTGGGGGACAGAAGAAAACCCCATCTCTAGAGTTTCCAGTGCCTTACATACATACGTAATACATAAGTTTTTGCGGGAAATTTATTCATGACAGTGTGTTACTCCTCTTAGGAATATTTATAGCTTTAATTTTCCCTGAAGACTGGAATCTTTGCTACTAGGCTGATTACCTGATAGATTTTGGACAAGGATGTTATTCCTTGAGCTGGATAGGCAGCAAAGCACTAGTAAGCCCTATTGGTAGAACTGGGAATAAAGGGACTGTCCCCTGTCTCCCAGGAGACGGGGCAGTGCCTGGGGTTAGCTCTCTGAAGAGGAATTACCTGAGAGGCTCTTGCCCCTACCCTACTCGCCCAGGTCTGTGATGATGAGTGGCACCACTACGCTCTGAACCTCGAGTTCCCCACAGTCACACTCTACACCGATGGCATCTCCTTCGACCCTGCCCTCATCCATGACAATGGCCTCATCCACCCGCCCCGAAGGGAGCCTGCTCTCATGATTGGGGCCTGCTGGACTGGTAAGTCCCTCTGAGTCTTCTCAGTGAAGACTCCAGTGGTTTAGGATTTGGGAAGGGAGGTAGGCTGGTGAGGAGCAAGGGCAGTCTGACACGGCGGCTGAGGCCACCTCATGCATCTCTCTGCAGCTGGGCAGGGTGACTCTGAAGATCTCCATGGAAGAGACCACAGCCTCCCTCCCATATCTCACACTAATCCAATGGGTCATCACCTCTGACTCGGAGGAATTAATTTCTCAGGCATCCCCAGACTCTCTGTAACTCCAGCCCGTTTCCACTTTGTTCCATCAAAGTGATGATGACTTCCATAGCCTGTTCCCCTGCTTAAGGAGAGTAACCCCTTAGATTGTCCTCAGTCTTTCAACTTTTAAGCCATTAAAAACTTTTCTCCTCTTGGGAGTGTGTGTGTGCACATGTGCCTGCCTGTCTTACCAGAGCCCACGTGTTTCCTCAGCAGTGTATCGTATTTGGGGGTCTGTCTCTAACAGAGGCTGGAGAGTTTGGGACATGACAAAAGAAGGGTTGGGGTTGAGCTGAGAGGTTGCAGGTTACACACGGGAGGGTCAGAGTCCCATGTGAACATGAGAGTACTCATGGGGATGAGAGGAAGACGTCTCATTCCTCTCTGTCAATCTCTCCACATCCCTGAACTCATCACCACTGTTTTTTTTTTTTTTTTTTAATCCCCAGAGGAGAAGAACAAAGAGAAGGAAAAGGGAGACAACAGTACAGACATCACCCAAGGTACTCTGTGTGTAAGAACTGGAGACTAGAGAGTTCTCATCCTCACCTTCTGTTCTAAGATCCCTTTTCCACCCCAAATCCTATCCAGCCTGTGACAGCCTCCTAGGCCACCAGGTGGCAGAGCCTCCAAGAAATACAGCAGGGCGGAGGCTCCTGGAGTGGTAAGGCCAGAGGCAGCTCGGCTGGGTTCTGGGTGTCCTGTCCAGCCCACAGAATGAAGAATGGGGCTCTCTTGGTGGCTTTCCATATGGCAGAAGGGAGGTGGCAGGAGTCAGGAGTCAGGTCTGGGCATCTGTGAAGCTCGCTCACATCCATCCTGGTCTCCCTGCATGTCTGGAAAGGCGTCCTCTCCTGCCACCTCCCGCTTCCTCCTTGTTTTGACTCTTTCCTCCTGTTGGTCCTGTTTCCTTTTCTTCCTCCCTCTCATCTTTGTTGCTTCTACTTTTCACCCTTTTTCTTCTCCCCTGGCTTTATTCTGTCTTCTTTTGTCTCATTTTCTTCCTTCTCCAGCCTCCCCTCTTATCTTCACTTCTCCTTCACCTCTCATCTCTTTTCCTTTTTTTTTTTGTTTCCACATTTCTCCTTTTTGTTTTCTTTCTCAACTCTTCTGCTCTTTCTCTCCTTTCCCTTTCTCTCAGCCTTCATCCTTTTCCATCCTCCTCTCTTCTCACCTTCCGTCCTGCTCCTGTGTTCCCACCCTAGGAGACCCTTTGCCGATCCACCACTATTTCCATGGCTACCTGGCTGGTTTCAGCGTGCGCTCAGGTCGCCTGGAGAGCCGTGAGGTCATCGAGTGCCTCTATGCATGTCGGGAGGGGCTGGACTATAGGGATTTCGAGAGCCTGGGCAAAGGCATGAAGGTATTGCCCCATCCTCTAGCCCTGTTCTTCCCCGCATGCCCCCCGCCCCTCCCCCTTGCCCTACCCCTCTACCTCTGCTCCCTTCCTCTCCCACCTCCTGGCCCTGCTCTCAGCTGTATCTGTATCTGGGGCCCAGGTCCACGTGAACCCCTCACAGTCCCTGCTCACCCTGGAGGGGGATGATGTGGAGACCTTCAACCATGCCCTGCAGCACGTGGCTTACATGAACACTCTGCGCTTTGCCACGCCCGGCGTCAGGCCCCTGCGCCTCACCACTGCTGTCAAGTGAGTGTTGGGTGGGGCAGGGAAAATTGTTGAGCAGAGCCAGACCCTGTCACAGGTCCTTGGCCTAAGGCATCACTTAGAGCTAGGCATACCTCTTTTGTTTTATGGATGAGGAGACAGGGCCCTCAAATGGAGAGGGTCACAGAGCAATATTGGTAGAAGAGTCTGGACTACACTCAGATTTCTCAACAATCAATACGTTACTCTTTCTACCAAGTCACACTTCTAGGGTTTTCGGGCTTTGATCTCCTTTATGCCTCTGTGCTGATACGTAAAGTGGGACACAGGATTGGGAGTGGGGAGACCGGACATTAATTCTGACTCAATACGAATTGCTTGGATAACCTTGGGCAAATGGTGAGTCCGGGCTGCTTCACTTGTTTTAATCTTGCGTCACCAAGCTCTTGCAAGGTCACATACGATGACATAAGTCTAGGGGTTGGCAGTCCTAGGCCAAATCTGGCCTGCTGCCTGTTTTTGTAAATAGTTGTATTGGAACACACCAGTGCCCATTCATTTGCATATGTCTATGGCTACTTTCACACTGGGATGGCAGAACTGTGGGTAGTTGGGACAGAGATCATATGGCCCCGCAAACAGAACTATCTAATCCTTCATAGAAAAAGTTTGCTGGCCGGCCGTGGTGGCTCATACCTGTAATCCCAGCACTTTGGGAGGCTAAGGCAGACGGATCACGAGGAGTTCAAGACCAGCCTGGCCAACATGGTGAAACCCCGTCTCTACTAAAAATACAAAAATTAGCTGGGCATGGTGGCACATGCCTGTAATCCCAGCTACTTGGGAGGCTGAGGCAGGAGAATTGCTTGAACCGGGGCCTAGGAGATGGAGGTTGCAGTGAGCCGAGATTGTACCACTGCACTCCAGCGTGGGCTATAAAGTGAGACTCTGTCTCAAAAAAAAAAAAAAAAGAAAAAAGGAAAGTTTGCTGACCTCTGAATTCTAAGTGAATGACTTTTGGTGTCTTTAAAAGAAAAACTGTAGATTGATTATTTCAAGGTTTGAGTATATATTACATGTTTAAAAATACAGATCAATTGAGAGGCAATGAAAGTATGATAGTTAAGAGCATAGGGTCTGTTGCTAGCTTTTTGGCACTGGGCAAATGCTATAAAGTAGTGATAGCAATAGAGTAACTCATGGAATTGTTATCATAACTACATGATATAATCTGGATCAAATGCCTAGCAGAGAGCTGATGCTGCTTAAATGCTGGCTATTATTACATGAAGGCGTTTTCAACCCTTATTATGGTTTATGGGCTGTTTTTAGGAGATACTGCCATCTAGTGGGTGAATTACATGCTTTAGGAGTCAGGATTTCTGCGTTCCAATCTTGTTACCCCATCCCCCATTCTGCCTCAGTTTCTCTGTGAGCTATCTTTATGAAGATAAACATCCCAAATTTGCCCCTATCCTGGGAGGGGTAGATTTAGAGGGGAGAGCGCTCTGAGCCCTAGAGGGTGACTGGGTGTGATCATCAGGCCTCAGAGTTAGAGCTGTGGAAGGGCCCGGGCCGTGGCTTTTGGGAATTTGCTGGTTCAGGGTATGGAGCTGAAGGTCACAGGCAGATGAGTTAATGTGGGTGCAGCTGATTGCTGAGTATGCACCCCACCATGTCCCAGTCAGAGCTCCAGTTGTTAAAGGGCTGTCATTCAGTTATGACAGGCTTAATCCCTCAGAGGCCAAGGCGTTGCCTCGTTCCCTCCAGTGCTCAGGAGCCGTGTCAGAAGGGAGGGCTCTGGGTTTTGGCCTAGGGTGGAGCTCTGCAAGGGGAGTTCCTGCAGGGGGGGGAGTTGACATTTTCTTTGCTGAGTGGCTCATCTGAATTCCTCCTATCTTTTTCATGCCCAGGATAGAGGTTTATCCAAGGGCTTGGAACCTGCCTATGAGGAAAGGGGCCTTGATGTTTTCTCTATGAGGTTAAGAAACAGAGTTTACATGTCTCCATATCTAAGGTTACTACATGGTTGGTGCTATCCTTATACTTCCCTGAGGTGATGGGAGGAAATATAGAGGGATATGTGTGCGTGTGTGTGTGTGCGTGTGTGTGCGCATGCAAGAGAGACAGACAGGTACCTAGCAACACTTCCCTTTCCCTGATGCTTCTCCTTGCCCCTGTCCATGTGGCTTTCGTAGCTTCCAGTTTTCAGTTCTTGGACGTCTGTCTATTTAAAGCCAGATTTATGCAGCTATTTGGTCAATGCCTAAATGCAGGTTTTCCTTAATTTTTTTTTTTTTTTTTTTTAGTATTTTCTTGGAAAGCCCATCTACTTGTGGCATTGACCCCCAAACAGATAAATACCACATCTTTTTCTCTAGTATTGTCCTCTTTCCACAGCTTTTGACTTTCCACCGGCTTCCTGTAGCCTCTATGTAGAAGTTCCGCCAGCACCTCAACTGAATGAGCTAATGCTGAAATAATCAACTGCAATCCCAAACCAGCCCTCCCCCTGAACTCTCTCTCTAATGATGTCTCTGTCCTTGCAGTCACCCAGAGCTGGAAAGCTCTGAGTCATCTTTGATTCTTCCCTGTCTTATCTTCCACTGCCCATCGGTTGCCAGGTCACCTGGACCCTGCCTCTGTGCTGGGTGTCTGAAATCTGTCTCCTCTTTCTTTTGCTGCTGTTACTATTCTAGCCCAGGTCTTATTACCTCTTGTCTGGCCCATTGCCTCCTAACTAGCTGACCTATCTCTAGTCTTCTAATTTTATTTATCCTCCACTCTGAGGCTGGGTGAGTGATCTTTTGAGTTTTCATCATCACACTTCCCTGATGAAAAAGATGTCAGTGGCTTCCTCTTGTCCACTGCATAAAAATGTCAAATGTGCTGGGTGCAGTGGCTCACACCTGTAATCCCAGCACTTTGGGAGGCCAAGGTGAGAGGATCACTTGAGGCCAGAAGTTTGAGACCAGCCTGGACAACCAACAGGCTGCATGCCTGTAGTCGCAGCTACTCAGAAGGCTGAGGTGGGAGAATCACTTGAGCCCAGGAGTTCAAGGCTGTAGTGAGTCATGATTGCACCACTGCACTCCAGCCTGGGTGACAGAGCGAGACCCTGTCTCTAAAAAGTTAGAGAAAAAAAGTCAGATCTTATCATGGCATTTAAAGCCACCAGCCATCTGGCTCCTGGTCGTTCCTGCCTCATATTCCTCTACTCCCCTTAGTAAAGCTTCTCGCCATCCACTCTGGGTCAGTACTACCCTCCTTCAAAGGCTAGCTCAGTTGCTACTTTCTCTGATCATTCCTACCTTCCTTTTCCAAGCACCCTCCTCTTATCCTAGCCAGAACTAACCTTTCCCTCCTCTGAACTCTTCTGGTTGTTTGTTCCACTCATATGTCGATGACTATATTTACCTTTGTTTTAACTTTTGTGTGCCATGTCTAATCTCTCTACCAGACCAGCAGTGCCTGGGGGTCAGGCCTCCTGTTCCCCTTGGGATTCCCAGAGCGGCAGCACAGCACAGCATTGCTCATTGCAGGGAGGATGTCTGTTGGAGTCTGTGCCTTCAGGGTCATCTGGGATTGTTTCCCAAGGGGCTTTGCCCTAGGCCTATCTGGATGACAGTGCAGATTGTAATAGGCCCTGCTCCATGTGGCACAGGAACTCAGCACATCGTGGGCATTGGCAGCTTCAGGGGCTCTGAGCTCGTCACGCCTGCTGAGATTATGCCTTCTCCCTTTTTGCTCCAGCATTCAAGCTGGGCATGCTCAGTAACACTAATCATTACAGTTCTCTCTGCAAAATTGTTTCCACTAGCACCAGCATGTGGATCAGAGTCCCTGCTCCTGCATCGCTAACTCCACTGTGAAGTCTGCTTGTTCAAATTTACACATAAATTTCCCTGGTGCAAACCCAGGCCCCAAATGGTGCCTGTGGTTTAGTGGAAAGATCAGTGGACTTGGGCCATGTGTGGTGGCACATGCCTGTGGTCCCAGCTACTCAGGAGGCTGAGGCACGAAATCGCTTGAACCCGGGAGGCGGAGGTTGCAGTGAGCTGAGATGGCGCTACTACACTGCAGCCTGGGCAACAGAGTGAGACTCTGTAAAACAAAACAAAACAAAAATCAGTGGACCTGGAAGGAGAAGAATGGTTTAAGCCTTGACTCTTTTGTTTTCTTTGTCTTACTTTTCTTTGTTTTTGTTTTTGTTTTTGAGATAGGGTCTCACTCTGTCACCCAGGCTGGAGTGCAGTGGAATGATCTTATTGGCTCACTGCAACCTCTGCCTCCTGGACTCAAGTGTTCCTTCCACCTCAGCCTCCTGAGTAGCTGGGACTATAGGTGTCTGCCACCACACCTGGATAATTTTTGTATTTTTTGTAGAGACGGGGTTTCACTATGTTGCCCAGGCTGATCTTGAACTCCTAAACTCAAGGGATCCTCCCGCCTCAGCCTCCCAAAGTGCCAATATTACAGGCATGAGCCACCATGCCCAGCCTGAGCTTTAGGCATTTTACAGCATAGAAATGAAGTTATAATGAAATAATATAGGCCAGGTGCGGTGGCTCACGACTGTAATCCCAGCACTTTGGGAGGCCGAGACAGGCGGATCACCTGAGGTCAGGAGTTCAAGATCAGCCTGACCAACATGATGAAATCCCGTCTCTACTAAAACTACAAAAATTAGCTGGGCATGGTGGCGTGTGCCCTATAATCCCAGCTACTCTGGAGGCTGAGGCAGGAGAATCGCTTGAACCCAGGAGGCAGAGGTTGCAGTGAGCCAAGATTACACCATTGCACTCCAGCCTGGGCAACAAGAGTGAAACTCTACCCAAAAAAAAAACAAACAAACAAACAAAAAAAACCAAAAAACAAAAAACAGACAAACAAACAAAAGAAATAATATGGGAAAAATACTTCATAAACTGGCAAGGGCTATTGATTGTGAGGTGTTGTTATTACTGGTAAAAGGTGGGGCTAAATGTGATCCTGACAGCATCACTCCTGAGCAGCTGTACTGTTGGTTGGTCTGGCTCAATGGAGTCCTCTAGGGATAGCTTGTCCTGGTGCCTGGATCCTAAAGCTTCATGAGACGGTGGATCTAGGTCCAAGGTGGCCAGATGATCTCACCTACCAAAGTGTGTTTCCCCGCTATTGAAGGGAATGAAAGACACGCGAAAGAGGAGGCTATCCTTTGATAGATGTCCACCGTCTACTTTTATTGTTGAATAATTTTGGGCGCATATGTGCTAGATAGTATACTGTTCCCATGTATTTTTAAACTCCTGGATAAAGAACCGTGTGTGTATATATACATGTTTGTCAGTTCAGTTTGCTTTATTTTTCATTAAAATAGCATTTATAGGTACTCCATAATCCTGGGGTAGGGCATTGATGGTGTGATCACACCCACAGGTTGGGGTTACCTGACTTTCTGTCCTCAACATTTTCCTTAGTGACATCCTACCAGGAAACGATATGTCCCCCTTCAACTGCTATGGGGGTTGGGGTGCAGAGGCATGACCCCCTTTCTTCCCTTGCCCCTCCCTGACATGAGATGCTCTGTGATAGAGGTAGCTGGGGAAGGGAGTGAAACAGAATGTAGGTTTTCAGGGAGGAAGTGTTGGGGTCACATGCTGCTTCTCCTCCTTTCTCACATAGATGCTTCAGTGAAGAGTCCTGTGTGTCCATCCCTGAAGTGGAGGGCTATGTGGTGGTCCTTCAGCCCGATGCCCCCCAGATCCTGCTGAGTGGCACTGCCCATTTTGCCCGCCCAGCCGTGGACTTTGAGGGAACGGAGGGCGTCCCTTTGTTCCCTGATCTTCAAATCACCTGCTCCATTTCTCACCAGGTGGAGGCCAAAAAGGATGAAAGTTGGCAGGGCACAGGTAAGGATGACTCCGGGGAGTAACACCATCCAGAGAACCAGCCAGTGTCTGAAGCCAGAGTGCGGGAGAACTCCTGGGGCTGGAAGCAGAAAGTGACTCCACCCTGTGTTTGTCTGACTAAACAACTTCCCTTTAAGAAGGAGAGCAAGCGGGAAACCCATGGGTGGAAATGAATTGCTGCATAATGATATTCTTGAAAATGGTGCTGCCTTCCCTTTCCCTGATCCTGGAAAGGGAGGGAGAGTGGTGGTGAGGGGATGGCTGGGGCTGAGAACCTCTGTGGGCCCTTTGGCTCTGACCCAGACCCTGCTCTCCCTAACCCAGTGACAGACACACGCATGTCGGATGAGATTGTGCACAACCTGGATGGCTGTGAAATTTCTCTGGTGGGGGATGACCTGGACCCCGAGCGGGAAAGCCTGCTCCTGGACACGACCTCCGTGCAGCAGCGAGGGCTGGAGCTCACCAACACATCTGCCTACCTCACCATTGCTGGTAAGTGGGGCCTGAGGGCCTATGCTCTGTGTGTGTGGGCCCCTCCTGAAAAGTAAGGGCCTGGGAAGCCCAGAGGGTCCTTCCTCCAGGTCCGGGGATGTGGACAAGTGCCGTTTTGCATTTTCCTAGCCTGGAAGATCCTCTGGCTTTGATTGTCCCTAGGGGAGGTGTGCTGGGTTTAGGCTCCGAATGCTTCTCTCTTCCTGCTCCTCTGCATAGCCTAGCTCACCTCCACTTCTGGTCCCACTCCTGTTTCCATCCAGGCTTCTCTCCTTCCTCTCCTCCTTCGGCTCATCTCTGCCCAGCTTTCTAACCCTCTAACTGTTTGTTACTGGTCATCTCTGTTGTACAGCTCTCTCATCTCACGTGCACACCAGAGCTTTACAAGAAGTGCTCATCTCTTAGTGAATAGTGGGAGGGATGATTTGGTAGTTTCCAAAGGAAGCCAGGAGGGAGAATGGAGAAGGTGGAGATAACCAGTTCCCTTCTATTTCCACTCCTTTCCAGGGCTCACTGAGGACTTCTGTGTTTTCCTCTTTCTCAGATTCCCTCCTGCTTGCCATCTCGCTTTCTGTCTTTCAGGATGTCTTTATCTCCTTCTTTCCATTCCTCCTCAGAACCTACAGAGCAGGAAACGGAGCCTTGATCTCTCCATCCTAGTTAGGCAGAGCGGGCAGGGATGGAGGGGAGCATCTCTCCCTTTGACCTCAGGTCGCACTTCTGCAGAGATGGGGCTGACCCGCTCTACAGCTTGTGTGGTGTCAGCTGGTGGGAGTCCAGGAGAGAGGGTCCTGCCCAGGTCCTGCCTCCACTGGACCTGCCCTGAGGTGCTTCCTCATCTCCAGGGGTGGAGAGCATCACTGTGTACGAAGAGATCCTGAGGCAGGCTCGTTATCGGCTGCGACACGGAGCTGCCCTCTACGCCAGGAAATTCCGGCTTTCCTGCTCGGAAATGAATGGCCGTTACTCCAGCAATGAATTCATCGTGGAGGTACCTAGAGAGTCTCCTTCCTTCCGCAGTTACCCACCCCCAGAAAGGAGCTGAGGTGGCATGGACTCAAAATGTTAGCTGGTGGGCATGGACATGGCAGTGTGGAGGGCTGCTGGACCCTGCGGTGGGTGGAGAAGAAGGCGATGGGGGCGGTAGTTAGGAGACGGGGCTGGGCTCTAGAGAAGTGGGGAGGACCTGGGAGAAGCGTGTGTGCCCATGGAGGCCTCCCTCTGCCCAGGTCAATGTCCTGCACAGCATGAATCGGGTTGCCCACCCCAGCCACGTGCTCAGCTCCCAGCAGTTCCTGCACCGTGGGCACCAGCCTCCGCCTGAGATGGCTGGACACAGCCTGGCCAGCTCCCACCGAAACTCCAGTACGTAAGCCTGGTGGGGCTGGGCAGGGAGGGGAAGGTGGCAGGTGAGTGGGTTGGGACAAGTATCCTCCCCTCCACCTGTGGGAGAGGACAAGGGGGGTGGAGCAATGGGTTCTGTTCCCCTGTGATACCTGCCTTAGTTGACAGCTACGGACCAATCCCTCTCTCCCTTTGGATCACTCACTTTCCCTTGTGAAGAACATGAGCCTTGTGTCATTGTAGGGGTGCTTGTTCCTGGAATCATAAAGTCAGTGTGGGTTTAGAAGTGTTTGCTTTTCCTGATGATGCCTCCTTCCCCAGCCCCAAGCAATATCAAATTAGCCCTGGACCTAGGATCCTCTGTGGTGAAGCTATCAAGCATTTACTAAGCACCTACTGTGTACTAGCACTGTCCTAAGATGATCTAAATGATTTATAGGGTAGATACAGTCCCTATCCCCAAGGAGAGAATTGGTACTATTACATGTAAAATTATGTGCAATGTGTGCAGTCACAAGAATATTTCTAAAAAATATATGCAAATATGCAAAGCGTTACATTCAGATGGAGTGCTGCCCTTCAAAGCTGCCCTTCAAAGCAACCTGGCCATGGTCCCAAAGGTTCCCAGTCATGGTCCTTTACCAATGGTGCAATTTTATTTTCAACTTTTGAGTTGCATAATTGTAGAAAAACCAGAAAATAAATATCAAATATTTCTTTTAAAGAAGAAAAATCAGGCCAGGCACAGTGGCTCACGCCTGCAATCCCAACGCACTGGGAGGCTGAGGCGGGAGGATCACTTGAGCCCAGGAGTTTGAGACCAGCCTGGGCAACATAGTGAGACTCTGTCTTTACAAAAAATTAAAAAAATTAACTGGGCATGGTAGCACTTGCCTGTAGTCCTAGCTACTTGGGAGGCTGAGGTAGGAGGATCTCTTGGGCCTAGGAGGCTGAGGCTACAGTGAGCCATGATCACACCATTGCATTCCAGTCTGGGAGACAGAGCAAGACTCTGTGTCCAAAAAAAAAAAAAAAAAAAAAGAAGATGATGAAGAAAAATCAGCCATAATTTCATCAGAGAGGAAACCACTGATAATATGAGATTTTCTGTTCCAGTCTTTTTGCTATGCCTAATTTTTCCTTTTTATAGAGTTAGGATTAACCTATTTTGTGACCTGATATTTACACTTCATATTATAAAACAAGTATTCTCCCACGTTATTAAAAATCGCTACTGATGCTGATGTTGTTGAAAGTGATTTTTGGAACCCCTTCTTAGAATTGCTTTCAGAGCCCATTTATGAGGTGCATTTATTTTTGTTATTTTTTGGACATAACTTGCTTTTGACCCTGTTCAGTGTTACTCAACTTCATCATCCACTTTTGCCAAAGTTGGCTCTGGATATAGTTCTCAGTTTTTAAACATTAAACCCACTCTCAAAGGCCGTAGATTGGTCACCTTTGAAAAAAGTCAAAAGGTTGTGCCACAGGCTCTTAAGGCGATTCTCAAAGGATTCCACGAGTACTTTCCTGGAAGAAGTTCATGGTCTGTGAATACTACGTGAAAGTACAGAGCTTATTTCAATATATGTGATGGTAATAATAGTTATAACAAACACAGGGTGCTCTCATCATGTGCCAGGCACCGTGCTGGGGGATTACGCATATTAACTCATTTAGCCATCATAAACAACCAATGAAATGGGTACCAGAATTATCCCCTTTACAGGCAAGGAAACAGAGGCACAGAGAGTTCAAGTGCCTTATCCAAGTTCACACAGCTAGAAAGTAAGTGGAGCCAGGATTTGAATCCAGGAGGCATGATTTCAGTCTGTGCACTAACCATGGCCCTCACCCCTCTCGCCAGATGTTGGATGCTTTAAAAAAGATTAGTCTGATAACTTTAGAGTTGTACATAATTAGGGGGAGCCCCTGAGGGGCTTCCCAGGGTTTTCTGACAGAGGCCAGCTCTTCTGATGCCCCCAGGGATTCAGTCTGGCTTCCTCTCCTTGTGCAGCGGCCACCACCTACGCTGTCTCTTATGTTTTCTTTTTTCTGGGACTGGCTCCCTTCTTCCTGGCTTTCTCTGAAAACAATTGCAGAGGTCTTTGGGAGGGGGAGACAGGGTCTTGTTCTGTCGCCTAGGCTGGAGAACAGTGGTAATCAGCTCACTGGAGCCTCGAACTTCTGAGCTCAAGCAATCCTCTTGCCTTAGCCCCCCGAGGAGCAGATGCATGCCACTATGCTGGCTATTTTTAAGATTTTTTTTTATAGAGACAAGGTCTCACTTTGTTGTTCAGGCTGGTCTTGAACTCCCGGGCTCAAGCACTCATCCTGGCTCAGCTTCTGAAGTGCTGGGATTACAGGTGTGAGCCGCCGCATGTGGACTTGCAGAGGCCTTTTTCAGTGTTCTACTGTGATTCACTATAGCAAGTAGGTGGAAGTGAGGATTCGCGGGGAATATAAGGCATAACCAAGCTGCAAAGATTCAGAGAAGTTTCACACAGTATTTAGTCAATAGAGACATGTTAGCAAACCAAACCTATTTATTTCAAATAAACTCTTGAGGCCAGCTATGTATTTTTTTTCCTTCTTGTGATTCCATAGCACTTTCTCCAGTTCTTTCATTGGGGATCATTCCACTCAATCTTTTCTGGGTTGGATACTAGGTCCTGCTACTCTGATTAGGCTCAAGGTAGATAGGGGTGCTGCCCAGCCTGGTGAGACTCTTGATCCTTACTTTCTTTGGTATAAGGCCCGAAGTGAGGGACTTCTTGTTCTAAGAGCCCAGCACCTTCTCCCCTGAGTGTCCAGCTGCCCTGCATGGGCTGGCCTGGCAGGCAGCGCTTCTCACCCCTCGGCCCCTGGAGCAGTGTCTGCACATGGCACCCTTTCACCTCCCCACAGTGAAGCCCAGTCTCCCCATCCTTTGTTCTGAGCTCATGTCCAGGCTGATCAAGCTTCCCTCAGATTTCAGTTGAGAGCAGCAGTTTTCCTTTGCTTCTTCTCTTATTTTGGCCTGAGAAGGACACAGAGTTCATAGCTTCCCTGAGGGCAGTGGTGATTGGCATGCCTGAGCTGACAGGCCGTTCATTGCATAAAACCTCTTCTATATACCTTTTCTGACTCCGCAAGCTGCTCCCTCCCTTTCACCTACAAGTGCCGAGTGGTGTTGCAGAATTGTGGTTTCACAATATCAAACCATTCTAAACATGCAGAAGCAGTGAGAGGCGCGATCTCCTCCAGTGGCACAGAGGCCCATCGCTCTAAATCTCCTAAGTGCACCAGAGATGAGAGACCAATGTGAACTGGAACCAGTGTAAACTGGAACAGTCAGGGGAGATTTTATGGCACATGTAGAGTTTGCATTTGGACCTGAAGTGTAGAAGGGAGTTTTGGATGGGCGTGAGAGAGAATGAGAATTTGAGAACTGGGGGTAGATGGGTGGTTAGGAGTGTTTACGGTTAGAGAGAATAAGGTTGGTTAAGAAGAGTGAGCCAAGATGATGAGGGTATTGTGCATCTACTCATATCAAATTTTGATGCCTGCCAGAATCACCTGGGGAGCTTTAAAAACTCTTGGCACCTAAATCACACCCTAGAATGTCTAGCGGGTGAGAGCCATGTATCAGTGGTTTTTAAAAATCCCATGTGATCTTTAAAAGTTTGGGAATAATTTTCCTCCTTTGTTTCCTACAAGTATCTGAAGCTTTGCAGAGTTAGAAAGCAATAGGACAGAAAGAAAATGAATGAGGAAGTAAGGAGGAACAGGTAATGATGAACTAAAGATCAAATGAAGCCAGGGAATAAAGTCAGCTCATAACATGCATACTATGAGATGCCGTGCAGTTGCTACCATGGGCCAGAATTTTGACTCTGAGCTTCTTTGAAGCTAAAGCAAAAGGAAACCTGAGCAGTTCTGAAAGCCATGATGGAGCCAAACGCTATTTCATGAAAAGCCCCGGGACTGTGAGCAGAAAGAAATCTCTCCCGGGGCTCTTCGCAGAGGGCACTGTGTGGAGCTGTGGGCAGGGCTTCCAACAGTGTCCTCGCAATCCCACAGGCCATTTGCTAAGTCACCCCTTGTGTTGGCTCTGGAGGTCATTCAAGGCTGGAATTAACTGCTCACATCTTATGTAGCAAGAAAAGTTGACCGTACTACTTAAATCCTTGATTTTTATCTGTAGCTGATTTAAAAATCCTCCCATCTCCCTGGGCTGCTGACTCATCTTAAACTAATTAACCAGACTTGTCTGCTTGTAGATACAGTGTCTGCATTTTGTCTTTCCTGTGGTCATTTCTTATTGTCCTGGCAATCAACTTGTCATTTCCTTCATTAGGCCAGGAGCTCGGAGGGACACTGCGTTGATTAAGGCACAAACCAGCTTTAGCTCATCACCATTGTGTGCTTACAGCAAGTTCACCTGCTTTGGCCTCCACTCTGAGGCTGGGGTCACCACTCCTTCTAGAGCCTAGGCTTAGCCACCGGGCCCATCTGCCAGCGGAGGCACTGCCCCGGGTCTGGTCTGTTGACATGGAGACCTGAGAGGCACTATTCCTGCCGATGGGCAGAAGAGGCAGCTCTGTCCCCTCCTCCCTCATCCCCCGTTCCCAGGCAGTTGGGAAATACTGATCCAGCCAGTCCTGTCTTCACCTTGGAACCAGTGTCGAGGGAGTGTGCCCCAGCAGAGTCCGTTCTAATTGGCTAGTGGCCTCAAGTGGGCTGTGGGTCGGGTCAGGATGGGGACCAACTTGGCAGACAGCCATCAGGGCGGCCTCAGGGAGGTGTGTGGCCTGCCCAGGCAGGGCGTTCTCCACACACCTGCTTGGCCCTGGCGTGCGTGGCAGCGGAGTGTGCTGGCTGCTGGGGAGGGGGCGCTGCAGCAGGGTGTGGGTGTGGGCGCAGGGGAGCTCCTGGGCCATGTACTTCCCTACGCTCTGCTCTGTCTATTGACACATGAGTCTCAGGCTGTAGGTAATTTGGGGACGGGGCTGGGATGTGATGTGTGTATGTTTCTAGGAGCTTGCTTGTGCGATTGCTGGTCTCTGTGTGTGTTTGGGGCACACATACATGGAATAGTCCCTCAGCAACGGACTGCCCAGGGAGAAGCCGTGTGCATGCATGGTGGGCAGGGGTGTGCACCCATGTGGGGAGTAGTGACTCAGCTGCCCGTAAGGGCCCTGGGCTTGGGGGTGCGTGTGTGGGGTCTCTACCTCCACCTGCTGTCCCTGGGGCCGTGGGCTTTCCTGCTTTGCTTCCTTGTGCTTCTCCGAGAGCTGTGTGTGTGTGTGCAGGAAGCAGGCAGGGCTGTGCTCACGGTGGCTCGCTCTGTGGCCCTCACGGCCCACGTCTGTAGTGTCTACATCTTCCTTCAGGGGGCTGCCTGGTCTGCCCAGCTGGTGGGGAGCTGGGTGACGCTGCACATATGGCTCTGCTGTGCCTTACTGGAGACCCTCAGACGCGTTCCTTTACTCCCGCTGTGTGAGCAGGCGGCGAGGTGGCTGGTGTGGGCCGGCATGCAGGCTGGCAGAGGCCTGGCTCGGGTGTGGGGTGTGGCGATCTTTGTGCAGCTGTGTGCCCACACGATCTTCCTGAGCATGTACCTGTGCATGCACATGTGCTTTGCCGCCATCAGCTCTCAGGTCCGTGTGAGAGTGCACGCGCCGTTCTGTGTCTCACTGCCTTTGAAGGTCCATGCCCCTCTGAACCTGGGCATCAAAGTGGGGCTGCAGGGCCGGAAGCATGGCAGAGCCATGGGGGAGGCAGGTACGCCTCAGGGGGAGATGTTGGGGAAGCAGGAACCCCAGACGTCCAGGAGCCCCAAGCCGACCAGGAGAAGGGAGGTGTCATGGAATGAGCTCAGCCCAGGTGGGTAAGGGAAGGGGCTGCTCTGTGCCCCTTGGACTTGTCCCCAGCCTCAGGTGCTAGTGCCCTCTTCCTGCAGCCAGGCCAGGCTTGGAGCTGCGTCTCCACCTGCACAGCCAAGCTCATGTAGTGGCCCCGCCCCTCCCTCACTGGGCACTGGCACCTCTTTCCTAGGCTGAGTGGTCTCTGGGGAAGGCACAGGTGGAATGACAGGGGCAGATTCCAGTCCTTGCCCTCTGTCCTGTGCGAATAGGGCTGTTCATGACAGTGTTGAGAGTCTTTTTCCTCTGCTGCCCTTGCCTGTCTGTACACCTGCCACCCTCTGTGTTTGTCCCTTTACCCTGCAGCAGCTCCCTTCCTCCCCTCTCCTGCCCTTCCTCGCGGGCTGTTTCTCTTCTGGCTTCTCCAGGTGTTCGTCTCTTCTCGGCCACTGTGGGTTCTGCCCTGGGACTCCTTCAGCCTGGGCTGCCTCTTTTCCTACCCAGCCCCCTGTCTGAGTGCCCCCAGGTGTGCCTGGTCACGTTCTGCTCACACCCCCCCCCCCCCGCACTCTCTCTGCAGTGATTCCCAGCGCCGCGACCCTCATCATTGTGGTGTGCGTGGGCTTCCTGGTACTCATGGTCGTCCTGGGCCTGGTGCGCATCCATTCCCTTCACCGCCGCGTCTCAGGGGCTGGCGGGCCTCCAGGGGCCTCCAGTGACCCCAAGGACCCTGACCTCTTCTGGGATGACTCAGCTCTCACCATCATTGTGAACCCCATGGAGGTGAGAGGCCGGGGAAGGGGGTTCTGTAGGGTCAAGACTGTGGAGCACACACTGGGAGAACTCCTGAGGAGGGGCAGGCCCCGGTGGAGGCTGTTCGCAGAGCTGCAGTGAGCAGGAGGGAGAGAGGTTCAGGCAGGGAAGGGGGTGCAAAGGGGATAAGGGGACCGAGGGAAGTGTGGCCCCTGAAAGAGAGGCTGGGGTGTGTGCAGGCCATTGATCCCTTCTCCTCTCTGTTCCCGCCCTCCAGTCCTACCAGAATCGGCAGGCCTGTGTGGCAGGGGCCGCTGGGGGCCAGCAGGAGGACGAGGACAGCAGTGACTCGGAGGTGGCCGACTCCCCCAGCAGTGACGAGAGACGCATCATCGAGACCCCCCCACACCGCTACTGAGGCCGACACCTCTCCCCACGCAGAGGGAGAATTCTGCCCTGGTGAAACAGACACTCCAGGTGTGGGAGAAGGACCTTCTGGGAGAACAGAGACCAAGAGGGAGAGAGGCTTCAGAACCTTTCCTCCTTTCATCTCAAAACCCCAGCGGGCCCTCTGGAGTCTGCCCTGCCCCTCCCCTAGCCCCCCATCCCTCGCCTCTGGGCTGTCATGCTCCTGGTGTGCCCCTTGCACTGGGGCTGGCTGGGTTGGAAAGTGGGCTGGACTTCAGTTGCCTTTCTACCCCCAATGGCATCTGCCCCCTTAGCAGTCACTGTGTTGGGGAGAGGGTGACGATTGCAATGGCTGGGGCTGGAGCTGGGAGTGGGATTGAAGGAAACCCTCTCCTCTCCCCCTCCCTTCTCTCTCCTGTCCATGGGAAGCTTCTCTCCCTCTGCAGCGCTCCCTGAGCTGGGCCGTCGTCCCTGCTTCTCTTATGATCGCCCCACCTCGTTTCCATTTCAGTCTGGGGACCCCGCTTCTCCCTCCTTTCCAACTTCCTTCCTTTCTTGTCCTGTTTCCCTTCCTGCCCTTGCAGTCCTGAGGTCCTGCAGCCCTGGCCCCTCCTCTGTGACCTGGTGTGGCCAAGTTGCGGGGACGGGAGGGGATGTGGGGGCCCCAGGTGTATATATATAATGTATATTTTTTCAATGTTGTCGTGAGTGCAGCCCCTGTGTTCCCGTGTGCAGCTCACGGCCTTGTGTGTGTGTGTGTGTGTGTGTGTGTGTGTGTGTGTGGCATCGTCATGTCCTGGGGCAGGGGCGGGGGGATGGGTGTGGTGAGGGAAGGGACATATCCTAGGGTTTTCAAATAAAACAATCAGAAAAAAAAAAGCTCTGTGAGGTGTCTCCTGCCTGCCTGGTCCTGTGTGGGCGTGACGGAGGCTCTGAGGCCTCAGGGGCTGTTTTGGTCTCTGCGCAGGGCTGAAGTGAGGTGGGCAGGGCTGGTGATCTTGAGGGCCTGACCGGGTAAGTCCTCAGGATGCCAGATCACCTGGAAAGTAAGCTGGGGCAGAAGGTTCCCACGCCCCCTTCCTTCAGTACCCCCTGGAAAAGTATAGAAGATTCAGGGAATCTTCTATAGCCCAGTGCCTTGTAGGGGCGCTGCCAACCCCACCCCATAACTTGGAACATATTGCCTGTGCACACGGGCTCCCTGCTGGGTGTCCCCAGGGAGAAGGCAGGCAACCCTGATATTTGTACCAAAGGGATCTAGAGACTGTTCCCAGGCTGAGCCTTCCCTGCTGGCCAAGGTTCAGACCCAGGGGATATCTGCCTTCCTTGCCCATGTCCTCGTGGCCACCTCACATGGCTGCTGAATGGCCTCAGCCCTCTCCACGCTGGCCCAGCCCCTGGCCTGACAGCAGGCAGAGTCTTGCCCTTCCGCAGCCTTTTGGGCCACTAGTTCTCTGACCCAGGTCTTACTTAACCCGCAGGTGATAAAGGATGGTAACCCGAAGGGGTTATTTCAGAAGAGTGAACTGCTGGTGGGAGCATCCCTCCGGTGCTGTCCTGGCCCAGGAAATACCAGGGATCCAAGTCTTAGTTCCTTCCTGCAGCATGAGGGGGTAGGGCATCCTTAGGCTCTTCCTGGTTCTCTGCGGTTGCCTATAGCGCAGTTGGGGTGGAGGTGGGTGCTCCGCCTGACGCCTGTTCTGATATCTACGAGGTACCATTGTCCTTGCCCATAGCTGCAAACTCCCAGCTGTGTGTTGATGCCTCCATATTTTTATCTCCCACCTGGATGTCTCTCCTAACTCATATTTGCAACTACCTATTGGCATATTCACCTGCCCTTCCTGTGCCTCAGACTCCACCTTTACCCAACTTCTCTGTGACCTATCCCTATCACCTTTCACCCATTTGCCTATGCCAGAAATCTGAGAGTCAGCCTAGATTCCTCCCTCTCCCTCAACCCGATGGCCAAATGGTGATGAAACCCTGTTGTTCTTACCCCTTAAAATCTCTCCAATAGGTCTTTTGCTTTCTATTCCCCCTATCGCTGCCGCTGCCTTGACCCGCACCTTCTGCGTTTTTGCCTGGTCTGTGGCAAGAGCCTCCCCCCTGCCCTCCACCTGCCTCCCCCCTGCCCTCCACCTGCCTCCCCCCTGCCCTCCACCTGCCCTCCACCTGTCCTCCACCTGCCTCCCCCCTGCCTCCACCTACCCTCCACCTGCCCTCCACCTGCCCTCCACTTGCCCTCCACCTGCCTCCACCTGCCCTCCACCTGCCTCCACCTGCCCTCCACCTGCCTCTCACCTGCCCTCCACCTGCCTCCTCCCTGCCCTCCACATGCCTCCCCCCTGCCCTCCACCTGCCTCTCCCCTGCCCTCCACCTGCCTCCCCCCGCCCTCCACCTGCCTCCCACCTGCCCTCCACCTGCCTCCCACCTGCCCTCCACCTGCCTCCCCCCTGCCCTTGTCTCCTGTGCCTTGCTCCACTCCAACCCGTCCTCAACTCTGGATCTCAGTGGCCTTTCTCAAGTGCAACTCCGTTTGGACCACTCTCCGGTATAGCAACTTTCCTACCTCCTTGACAGGCCTGGGTCGCGTCCCGACGCCTTAGCCCCTTAACCCAGATGGAGCAGGTCCTGCCTTCTTCCTTCTCTGGCCTCTTTGCAGCTACCACCCCTGCACCCCTGCGGTGGGGTCACAGACATCATGTACGCTTCCCACACGCACCCTGCTCTTTCTCGCCTCTGTGTCTGCAGGTATTGTTCCCTCTCCCTGGCACGTTCCTTACCCATTGTGTGCCTCGCCAGTCTTCTACTATTACTGAAGACCCGGTTCAAGAATTGCCTCTTCCAGGAGTTCTGCTGTGCTTCGGGACCGCTTGTTCATGCCTCTATGATGGTAGTGACTACAAAGCTGTGGGACATGTCTGTCTCCCCACAGATTCTTTGTATCCCCAGCAACTTGCATAGGGCCTGGCACACAGTAGGGGCTCAGTCAGTGGTGACTGAGGTGATGTGTATGACTCTCAGACTCAGGGAAGAGTCACTGGTAGGAAGAGAGAGGAGACCTCCATTGGTGGCCCACGGCATGGGAGGTCCAGGGGCTGAGCATGGCCAAGCAGACGCCCTGCAGTGGCCTCTCCGGTAGTCCAGGTCTGATAGACACCAAGCTGATGCTCCGGGGTCTGTGGTAATACTGCATGGAAGGCCGCCTTGCCTGTCTGCCTAGAGTCTTCCAGAGGCTCGAAAGATCACAGACTTCAGACATCTGAGAGCTTTGGTTCTCAAAGGGGCTTGAAGGAGAGTTTTTATTAATAGTTGGTGTCCTGAATTTCAGTGGGTGAAGTTCAGCCCCCTCCTCCTTCTTGTCATCCTCTTAGTCCTCACCTACCCTGTCTCAGAGATACAGTTTCCCATGAAGAGGAGCAGACGCCAAGTGGCTTCTACTATTTTTGTGTTTGTCCTTGGAGCCCCTACACTGTTGTTGAGACTTGAGGCTCGGGGGTCCTTATTCACCTCTAGCTCAAGCCTCAGGGGTAGTGGCCACGGGTGAGAAGGCAAGTTTGCCATGAACTCTGCTTCCCTCTTGATGTACACACCCCTGCAGACTGCCACAGAGTAGCATATGTCCTTCTCTTAGTGTCTGCCCAGCCTCGGCTTGACTCTTGGCCTTCCTGGATTGGTTGCCTCTGGGGCTGGACATGGGTTTTCTCTTAAATGCATCCACTCTACCTGAGATTCCTGGAAACTCTCTCCAGAATCAGAAGCCCTGACCACTGATTATTTCTGCTGGTGTAACCTTTCCTGGCCCTCCTCTTCACCCTCAGTGTTTGACGCCCAGGTCTTGGCCCATGGTTAGCACATCTCCCTGTGTGACTACTGGGCCCATCGAGATGTTACCTGGGGTGGGGGTATACATGGGCACCAGAGGCCTGGAGAAGACCATGAATTCCTTGTGCCACCACATGCCCTGAACCTCTGCTGTCACTTGCTGACTTCCTTCCCTCTCTCAATCTCTGCCCCTCTCTGACACGCACACTCACATACACACTGCGCAGGGATCAGGTTTGGGGCAGGAGGCCAGCTCCAGCGACGCAGGGAAAGGGCAGCAGGGAGGATTCTGCGTGAGTTTTTATTTTGTGGCTCAAGATCTCCTGGAAAGATGTTTCCTAACCTCCCTCCAAGAAGCTGGCAAAGCCTGGAGATATCAGGCCCGGGGCAGAGTTTCCAATTCACCTATTCCCAGTTTAACTTGAAACAGCAAACACATTTCCCTTGGCATCACTCGAATCGTTCTTTCCGCAATGGAAGGCTGTTTTCCTCTCAAGTCCACTCTCCACAATGAAAATTAATTAGCTTCTCTAAAGGTGCATGATGAAAAGCATGTCCTTGAGGAAAAGCGATGCTCTAGAGGCAACTATGTTAACCACCAGTTCAAGAACAAAGTGTGTCCTTCTTCCTGTCACCAAACCGGAGTCCTGGAAATTCACTTTTGTGCCGTCAGAGCAGCTGGATACAAATGCACTGGCGGTGCGCAGAGGTGTGGCTCTACCCACTTCCAAAGTCTGCACTCCATCCTGCAGCCTTTGGGCTGATGCACCTTCACCCTGGGGGCTTCACTGGGGTGGGCCTGGAAGGTCACATGTGCTCCTAGCCTTCTAGGTACTGTGGGATAGTTCATGTTCCCTTCAGATTTTAGGTCCGTGTCAGGGACTCCCCAAAGTAGATGCCCTATATCCCCAGACCTACCCCAACTAGGAGCTCTTCTGGACTGTGTGTGGAGCCGGTGAACCTTTCAGACTCTGGGGTGTTTCCCTGAGATGTCCATAAGCGTGAATTGGAGATGAGTGTGTCCATTAGGTTCCTTTGTGCAGTTTCCTAAACTCCCCAGCAACCTGCGGAGGCTCTCAGTGTGCTCCCTCTGGCGGCCTCCCGGGAGAAACGAAGAACAGGAGGAAGGCAGACAGGTGTGGAGAGAGCTGGGTGAGCCCGGGCAGGTGGGCGTGTCTGACAGGCAGCGAGGAGGAGCTGACGCGCCTACCTCCACGGTGCTGGCGTCACTGCCTCTGCTGCGGCACCACGCTGCGGAGCGCTTAAAATACTCACGTCCTACAGGAAGAGGACAGATGAGGCTCTAAATTTAGCGACAGTGGGTAGGAGAGGGGGAATGAAGACTCAGGGTTGGAGGGGAGCTGGCGTTGTCAGAAAAGGAGTAGGAATCCTGTATTTCCTGGGTGGGGATTCTAATTCATAAGGATACGGGAAGTTCTGTCCCAATATCCAATCTCAGCCACCTGACTCCAGTTTCAGAAGTTCTCACCCCAGCTCTGTCGCCCCTCTCCCACGTCCCCCATCAGACGTGGTCTCTACCCTTCCACACTTAAAGGTTGGGATTGTGTTACCCTTTCTCCTTGAGTCGCAGTGTGGCTGGCTCTGGGGGAAGACGGTATTACCAGGGGACAAAAGCAGCATTTGAGAGAACCTCTGATT